>NC_141879.1:644915875-645215875 GCF_056163025.1 Triticum urartu | reverse complement strand
TATCAACTCTATTGGAAAGATTCCATCGATTATATTTGGAGGTTTTGAATTTCCTCTTCCTGCTGTCAAGAAGAAATATGATATTCTTATTATTGGGGACGTGCATATCCCCGTTGAGGTAACATAGTGTTATTCGAAATTTCTCCGGTTCCATGTTATTCGAAATGAGTTCGTTAACAAGACTTGATCAACCTTGTTAGTGGATTCCTTTTGATGATCATGAGATGGATGAAACTAGAAGGCACAACCTTCTGTACCCCACTTTTACTTCCTGTTCTTTATATTAAATAAAATGAAAATAAATATTTTTCTATCTGTTATCTGATTATCCGTGCAATATAAAAATACCTCGAAAATAAAAGTTCTCCAAATGCCCAGAAATTTAAATATGATTTTTTCTAGAATATTTGAGAATATTTGGCACTTAGAACACAGCAGGGGGGTCAACCACCTGCCCATGAGGACCACCTGCCCATGAGGGTGGAGGGCGCACCCTACCCCCTAGGCGCGCCCCCTGCCCGTGGGCCCACGGTGGCCCTCCTCCACTTATTCCTGCACCCACACACTTCATCTTCCTCCCACAAACACGAATATCCAGCTCAAGCACGAGTTCTAGCTCACTTTGCTGCCATTTTCGATCTCCTTGCTCAAAGCACCTCTCACAAAACTGCTTGGGGAGATTGTTCCTTGGTATGTGACTCCTCCATTGGTCCAATTAGTTTTTGTTCTAGTGCTTTATTCATTGCAAGTTTTTGCTGCTTAGGTGACCCTGTTCTTGAGCTTGCATGTCAAATTTATATGGTCAAAAGTAGTTTTGTTGCATGATATAGGCCCTAGGCACTTGTAGGAGTAGTTGCTATCAATATTATTGAGTTTGGTTTACTTTTATTTTGAAGTTACTAAAAATTTCAGAATTTTTCAGAAAATGATGAGGAGACTAATGAGGGGCTCATCGAGCCAAAGCTCGAAGGAAAAGGCACTGAAGCCTAAGTATAATTTGCCACGCACCACGGAGGTTCGGGCATGTGAATGGCCTTCCGATGATTTCTTGAGAGCAGCTGGTATTTATGAAGATTTTCATGAGTTGGCTAAGAATGTAGGCTTCACCGCTTTCCTCCACTACCAATGCGATCAGTATCTCTTACTCACAAATATCTTTGTGCAAGACTTTCATTTCCATTCTAGGAATTCGCCGCCTATGGTGGAGTTTCATTTATATGATGAGCATAAGGAGATGTCACTTTATGATTTTTGTCGTATTTATTTAGTCCCTTTTGAGGGAAGACAGAAGAACCACATCATGATGATGTGGAGGGGTTTATTGATACTATCACTATAGGGGAAACTAGGAAGGTTTCCGATGCATGAATCACTAGCATATATTTTCCTGTTTTACGTTACTTTGCATTATTTGCTAGTTGTTGCTTAATTGGACACGGAAACTATGGAAACCTTAGCATCCCTGATATAATTATTCTGCTCCATGGTTTATACAGTGATAAACTTTTAGTATGGGCGGTATTATTGCCAAACGGTTAAGTCTGAACCGTACCAAGGGCCCCATCTTTGGAGGCATCTATGCTTCACGCCTAGCTGCACATTTTAACATACCTATTAGGCATTTTGAGAAGGAAGAAAAGGTGCTGCCTCGTGTTTATCTAGATTATAGAAGTATGGTGGCACATGATTTTATTGTTAAGAATAGGGAAGGAGAGCTTAAATATCAATTGTTCTTTAATAAACATATTCCTGAGACTATTACCCTGCCTGCTCCTTCTTTGTTTGATTTATCTTCAGGCACGTACCTTGTTCCGTTGAAGGCTATTCACGCCTACCGGAACCCTGCACCAGCCGAGGAGCCAGAGCTGGAACCACAAGTTGATCCTTCACGACAGTCTAATTATCAGTGGGATCCGGAGATGATTGTCAGCCAGTGGCAATCGGAGTCTTCCTCTTCTTCTTCTCAGTACGACTCTAACTACTATTATGGATATCCACCAGGCCAGCTGTGGCCATAGACCAACTTAGGCCAAAAGCCTAAGCTTGGGGGAGTACGTATTTCCCACCGACATTACATTTATGTTCACACACTCATTGCTAGATGTCGGCGCTCATACTTTTTCATTGTATCATCCATGCTAGTTTATTTTCTTTTTTTATGCTTTCTTCTTGTGTGTTTAATAAACCTTAAGAAAACCAAAAAAATTAGTTGTATCTTTTAGTTAGTTTAATTTCCATGCTTGTAGTAGTAATTAAAAAGAAAAACCCAAAAATATTTCCTGTTCTTCTTTTTACTTGTTGGGAGCTCTCCCGTGTAAATAGTTTTATTTCTTTCCTTTTCTTTGGGGGTCGATAGGAGAAGACCATAATTAAATTGTTGAAATGGCTCTTATATGCATTATTGTTTATCTGACAAAAGAGCCCATATTGCCTTGTCTTCTCCTGTTTATTGAATGCCTGCAGATTCCAGCTTAGTCCAACGCACATGCACTATTATTATTATTATTCACATCGTTCGGTCGTGCAAGTGAAAGGCAATTATGACGATATATGATGGACTGACTGAGATAAGAAAAGTTAGTATGAACTCGACCTCTTTCGTTTTTGTAAATATGATTAGTTCATCGTTCCTGATTCAGCCTATTATTAATAAACATGTTTGCAATGACAATTAGAGATCATAGTTTCTTATGCCATGCTTGATTAGCTATGAGTTATAATGGTTTACCTTGCGTGCCAACATGCTATTAAAATGGTTATGATGTGGTATGATAGGGTGGTATCCTCCTCTGAATGATTTAAGTGACTTGACTTGGCACATGTTCATGCATGAAGTTGAAACAAAATCAACATAGCCTTCACGATATTTATGTTCATGGTGGATCATATCCTACTCATGCTTGCATTCGGTGTTGATTAATTTTAATGCATGTTCATGACTGTTGTCGCTCTCTAGCTGGTCGCTTCCCAGTCTTTTGCTAGCCTTCACCTGTACTAAGCGGGAATACTGCTTGTGCATCCAATCCCTTAAACCCCAAAGTTATTCCACATGAGTCCACTATACCTACCTATATACGGTATCTACCCGCCGTTCCAAGTAAATTTGTATGTGCCAAACTCTAAACCTTCAAATAAATATCCTGTTTTCTATGCTCGAATAGCTCATGTATCAACTAGGGTTGTCTGTATCTTCCATGTTAGGCGGGTTATTCTCAAGAGGAGTGGACTCCGCTCCTCACTCACGAGATAAATGGCTGGTCACCGGGATGCCCAGTCCCATGCTTTATGCAAACTAAATCAAAATAATTGCAAACAAAACTCCCCCTGGGACTCTTGTTAGTTGGAGGCACTCGTTGTTTCGAGAAAGCCATGGATTGATGCTTGTTGGTGGAAGGGGGAGTATAAACTTTACCATTCTGTTTGGTAACTGCCTATAATGTGTGTAGCATGGAAGATATCGCCATCTCTTGGTTGTTATGTTGACAATGAAAGTATACCGCTCAAAATATTATTCACCTCTGTTTCAAAACCGAGCTCTGGCACCTCTACAAATCCATGCTTCCCTCTGCGAAGGGCCTATCTATTTACTTTTATGCTGAGTCATCATCCTCTTATTAAAATCACCAGTTGGAGAGCACCGGTGTCATTTGCATTCATTACTGTTAGTTTACATTGAGTATGACTTGACTGGATCTCTTTTAGCATGAATTACAATGTCTAGTCAGTCCTTGGTCTTTAAAGGTGATCTACATTTATGTTTTGCGGTCTCAGAAAGGGCTTGCGAGATACCATCTTGTTATATCATATTATGATTGTTTTGAGAAACCGTTGTCATCCGAGATTTATTATTATGGCTCGCTAGTTGATTATGCTATTGGTATGAGTAAATTTGAGATCTATGCGTTATTGTGAATGTGGTATGAGTAAACTTGAATGCTAGCTTTACATATTTACAACAACAAGAGCAAACAGAGTTTGTAAAAGTTTTTCTTTATCACTTTCAGTTTGTCAACTGAATTGCTTCAGGACAAGCAAAGGTTTAAGCTTGGGGGAGTTGATGACGTATCTACTTTTCCAAACACTTTTGCCCTTGTTTTGGACTCTAACTTGCATGATTTAAATGGAACTAACCCGGACTGACGCTGTTTTCAGCAAAATTACCATGGTGTTATTTATGTGCAGGAGCAAACATTCTCGGAATGACCTGAAACTTCACAGAGCCACTTTTTAGAAAATAAGAAAAATACCTGCAAAATATGAAGGCCAGGGGGCCCACCACCTCTCCACGAGGGTGGGCGGCGCGCCTGCTCCCCTAGGGCGCGCCCCCTACCTCATGGGCCCCCTGTTGCCTCTTTGACTCCAACTCCAACTCCATATATTGAGTTTCGGGGAGAAAAAAATCAGATAGAAGAAATCATCACGTTTTACGATACGGAGCCGCCGCCAAGCCCTAAAACCTCTCGGGAGGGAATCCGTCGCCATCGTCATCATCAACCATCCTCCATCACCAATTTCATGATGCTCACCGCCGTGCGTGAGTAATTCCATCATAGGCTTGCTGGACGGTGATGGGTTGGATGGGATCTATCATGTAATCGAGTTAGTTTTGTTAGGGTTTGATCCCTAGTGTCCACTATGTTCTGAGATTGATGTTGCTATGACTTTGCTATGCTTAATGCTTGTCACTAGGGCCCGAGTGCCATGATTTCAGATCTGAACCTATTATGTTTTCATCAATATATGAGTTTTCTTGATCCTATCTTGCAAGTCCATAGTCACCTATTATGTGTTATGATCCGTTAACCCCGAAGTGACAATAATCGGGATACTTACCGGTGATGACCGTAGTTTGAGGAGTTCATGTATTCACTATGTGTTAATGCTTTGTTCCGATTCTCTATTAAAAGGAGGCCTTAATATCCCTTAGTTTCTGTAAGGACCCCTGAGGGAGTCCTGGATTAGGGGGTATCCGGACAGCCAGATTATATCCTTTGGCCGGACTGTTGGACTATGAAAATACAAGATTGAAGACTTTGTCCCGTGTCCGGATGGGACTCTCCTTGGCGTGGAAGGCAAGCTTGGCAATATGGATATGTAGATCTCCTTCCTTGTAACCGACTCTGTGTAACCCTAGCCTCCTCCGGTGTCTATATAAACCGGAGGGTTTTAGTCCATAGGACAACATACAATCATACCATAGGCTAGCTTCTAGGGTTTAGCCTCTCTGATCTCGTGGTAGATCAACTCTTGTAGTACTCATATTATCAAGAATAATCAAGCAGGATGTAGGGTTTTACCTCCATCATGAGGGCCCGAACCTAGGTAAAACATAGTGTCCCCTGCCTCCTGTTACCATCCGCCTTAGACGCACAGTTCGGGACCCCCTACCCGAGATCCGCCGGTTTTGACACCGACATTGGTGCTTTCATTGAGAGTTCCACTGTGCCGTCGCCGTAAGGAAGGATGCCTCGTCTCATTGTTAAAAACAACATTACCGCCGGGGGAGCCCTGGCTGTTGGCCAAACTCTCCGCTAGGCAATTTCATCATGACCGCCCATTCGGCCGCTGCGCCGATGATGACTTCTCGGCTCATCAAAAACAGCCTCCACGTCGGCTCGGAATTTACCGAGCAGATGGATCCAATGGAGCACTCTTCCCTAAACGAGCTCTTGGATCGTATCACCGCCTTGGGAGTCGTTACAGACTATGATCGGATTGGGCTTAAACCCGATCAAAGGGAGATTAACTCTCCACCGGTCACCCATCATATTGCGGTGGTGGAGGAACAATGCGGCGATTCTTCCTCTATCTTGAGGACCAACTATGTTCGGATTCCTGAACTCTCCGAGCCGGACACCCGTTTACGGGAGGACATCACCCAAGCCCTGAACCTAGAGTCAGGTAGCGGGCCAGACTTATCGAGCAACATCCTGAAATCCAAACTTCCAAGGTCGGAAACTCCTCGGCCCCTGGGTCTCAGATCGGGTAGGGGTTCAGACTCAAATCCACCCACCCACCCAGACATAAATGATCTTTCCCACATCAGGCAAGAGCCCCATGAAATAGTACATCATTATTGGGCCAGATTCCTCCTTGTGATGAACAAGGTTAAGGACTGTCACCAGGAAGACACAGTCTCATTTTTCTACAATAATTGCACGGACAAGGGAATCCTTAATGCCTTAAGTCGCCGTGACATATCACGCTTCACTGACTTGGCGTCCATAGTACGAAAGTACTGCGCGATGGAAAGTGCCTGGAAAACCGAAACAAAATTTTGGGATAATCCGGCTCCGAATATACACCCAGTCCGAAGTAAAAGGGTGCACTATCATAAGACACCCGAGTTAGTTACAAAGAAACAAAAACCCTCTACAGGGCATGGAACCGTATTGGAGGGATGGCTCAACAGAACCTGTAAAATTCATAGTACAACGGATACCACACCAACACACAGCCTTAGAGCATGTTGGGTACTCCGGCAGGTGGCCAAAAGTGGTGAGGATCTTCTCATCCCAAATACCACAGAGCATCATCCCGTGGATAACAATATGGTATTAACAGTCTTCGAAACCTTCACATCAAATAATAGGCGCAAGCGAACACTTCGCAGCCTCGCCGAAATCTGCCACGTGGCAGCAATGAACCCATGGAGTGACACGACTATTACCTTCCATGCCAGTGACGAACCTAAATTCTGAACAGCCCGAGCACTAGCTGCACTGGTCCTCAGTCCAATTGTGGACAGCTTTCGACTCACCAAAGTACTCATGGACGGCGGCAGTGGAGTGAACCTCATCTATGAGGAAACTCTTCAAAAAATGGAAATAGACCGGAACCGCATTGAGCAAAGCAGCACAACCTTCAGAGGAATCATCCCCAGTCGGGAAGTACGCTGTGCCGAGAAAATCACACTAGATGTGGTATTCGGCACGCCGGAGAACTATAGGTCCGAAGAAATTACATTCCAAGTGGCCCCGTTCAGTAGTGGATACCACGCCCTTTTAGGACGGGAGGCGTTCACGATCTTCCAAGCCATACCCCATTATGGGTACATGAAGCTCAAAATGCCCAGGCCCAACGGAATCATCATTCTCGCTAGTGATCCGGACACAGCACTCCGCGCCGAAAACAAAACAGCCGCATTGGCCCTCGAGGCATTGTCTGAAGCCCTTTCGGCCGAGGAGTTAACTATGCTACGCTCCACAGTGGACAAGGATGACGTGATACTTGACAAGAGATCCAAGTCCACCTCTTTTAAACCAGCGGATGAAATAGTCAAATTCCAAGTCCACCCAACGGACCCTACAAAAACAGCCTCCATCGGGGCACAGCTAAACCCTGCCGTGGACGCCACACTACGAGAGTTCCTGCGCGAGAGTTGGTAAATATTCGCCTGGCACTCCTCAGACATGTCAGGAATCCCACGCAGGCTGGCCGAGCACAACCTCAATATTCTAAAGGGATTCAAGCCGGTCAAGCAGACTCTTCGGCGTTTCTGTGAACCTAAGAGACAAGCTATGGGAGAAGAACTAGCCAAGTTATTAGAGGCCGGATTCATTAGAGAAATAAAACACCCGGACTGGCTAGCAAACCTGGTGATGGTTCCAAAGAAGGACAAATCCTGGCGCCTGTGTGTCGATTTCAAGGACCTCAACAAGGCCTGCCCAAAGGATCCCTTCCTCCTCCCCCGCATTGATCAAATTATCGATGCTACCGCAGGACATGAGTCATTGTGTTTCCTCGACGCATACTCTGGCTACCACCAAATCAAGATGGCGGACTCCGACCAAGCCGCAACGGCATTTATCACACCATATGGCCCCTTCTGTTTCAACACAATGCCTTTTGGGGTCAAAAACGCCAGCACAACATATCAACGCATGATTCAGACATGTCTAGAGAAACAGATCGGCAAAACAATAGAGGCATACGTAGATGATGTGGTCGTCAAAACCAAACACGTCGACTCTCTAATAGACGACTTGAGGCTCACATTCGACAACCTCCAAAAATACGACATCAAGCTCAATCCGGAAAAATGCGTTTTCGGCGTACCAGCCGGAAAGCTCCTGGGCTTCATTGTCTCCAGTAAAGGAATTGAAGCTAATCCATCCAAAATCCGAGCTCTGTCATAGTTGGCTACCACAATAGACCTCAAACAAATCCAGAAATTAACTGGATGTGTGGCGGCTCTAAGCCGCTTTATCTCCCGCTTAGGAGAAAAGGCATTAACCCTTTATCGCCTCCTTCGGCGCACCGAACACTTCGAGTGGACGGACGCTGCCACAGCCGGATTGGAAGAAATAAAAGCCATACTGGCAACCAATCCAATCCTGGCCGCACCAAACATCAGCGAACCAATGCTGTTGTACATTGCGGCAACTCACCAGGTTGTAAGCGCAGTGCTCGTCGTCGAACGAGAAGCGGACGGACATAAATTCCCCCTTCAAAAGCTGGTATATTATGTATCCACTGTCCTCACTCCATGTAAGTCACGGTACCCACATTATCAAAAGATAGCCTATGCGGTATTCATGGCATCCCGGAAGCTGCGACACTACTTTCAAGAGTGTTCGATTACAGTAGCCTCGGAAGTGCCACTTAATAATATTATAAACAACCGCGACGCCACGGGCCGGATTGCCAAATGGGCCACTGAGCTCCTCCCGTTCGACATAACATACAAACCCCGGTGAGCCATTAAATCGCAAGTATTGGCCGACTTTGTCGCCGAATGGATGGAAGCCGAACTACCTAAAGAGTACGGCGCATACTCCGATTGGATCATGCACTTCGATGGCTCCAAAATGCTGGCTGGTCTGGGGGCTGGCGTCGTCCTGACGTCCCCAATCGGAGATACAGTCTAATACATACTGCAGATACTGTATACAGACTCCAACAACGTAGCCGAATACGAAGCCCTGTTACTTGGTCTTCGGATGGTAGTTTCCATGGGCATTCAACGCCTGGAGGTGCGTGGGGATTCAAACCTCGAAATATCCCAAATAACTGGAGACTTCGATGCCAAGGATCTGAAGATGGCGGCCTATCGAAACACCGTCCTAAAGATGTCAGCTCGGTTCGAGGGGCTCGAATTTCACCATGTGGCTCGGGAAAACAATCAAGTGGCGGATATCCTCGCCCGCATCGGCGCAAAACGCCGATGCGACCCCCTCCCACAACATCTTTTTGGAGAGGTTGTTTAAGCCATCCGTGGTATGGGAAGGGGACACCGGTAACAATAGTCCGGACCCGGCCAAAATACCCGATACCGAACACTCTGACATAATCGGAGGCTCTGCCACCGAAATAACACCTTCAGCCCACATAATAATGGCCATCATCGCTCCGTGGACAGAACCATTCCTGGCCTACCTAACTAGGTAGGAACTTCTCGAGGACCAAAATGAGGCACGCTGCATAGTGCGGCGATCTAAAGCCTACAGGGTCCACGAGGGAGAGCTGTATAAAAAAGTACTACCGGAATCCTTCAAAGGTGCATCTCCGGAGAGGAAGGGTGGAAGCTTTTGGCAGAAATTCATGCCGGACTCGGTGGCCAGCATGCCGCAGCCGGGCCCTTGTAAGCAAGGCCTTCCGTACAGGTTTTTATTGGCCGACGGCCCGGGCAGACGCACAGGACTTGGTCCAACGCTGCGTCGGTTGCAGATTTTTGCAAACCAAAGCCACATGCCACCCACCGCCCTCCAAACAATCCCCATTACCTGGCCCTTCGCGGTCTGGGGGCTTGACATGGTTGGACCCCTTAAAGGGGGAACCCATAAGAAAAAATACTTACTGGTCATGGTGGATAAATTCACCAAATGGATAGAAGCCAAACCTGTTAAAACGGCCAAATTCGGACCGGTGATAGCCTTCATATCCGGGGTTGTACACAGTTATGGCGTCCCTCACAGCATCATCACTGACAACAGCACGAACTTTATGGCCGACGAGGTAAAACTCTGGTGCAGCAACATGGGCATCAAGCTCGATTATGCTTCTGTCTATCACCCACAAACCAATGGCCAAGTTGAGCGAGCAAATGGTCTTATCATGAGCGGCATCAAACCCAGACTAGTGCGGTCCTTAAAGGAGTCTAACACGCACTGGGTAGAGGAGCTCGACTCCGTACTCTGGGGGCTGCGGACCACGCCGAATCGTACTACCGGATACACACCCTTCTTTAGGGTGTACGGCGCAGAGGCGGTTCTGCCCTGCGACATAATCATGACTCACCTCGAGTGCGCATGTACAAAGAAAGAGAAGACGAGCTCGATCGGCAGGACAATCTGGACACCCTGGAGGAGGAGCGCGACGTGGTAAAAGCCCGTTCCGCATTCTATCAGCAACAGGCTCGCAGATACCAAAGCAGAGAAGTACGGGCCAAAACCTACAACGTTGGCGAGTTAGTTCTACGCCTACCAGAGAGAAAAAAACCAAGCTCTAGCCCAAATGGGAAGGTCCCTTCATTATTGACCAAGTTCTGACCGGTGGAGCGTACCGTCTGCGGGATGCATCGAATAATCGACTTGAGCCGAACCCATGGAACGCAGCCAGACTCCGAAGATTCTACGCCTAGCGCCGGACTCTATGTTCGTCTCTTTCCTCTGTCCATTTTTTGCATATACATTATCTGTCTTTTTTCTATTTCTTTCTTTTATTCTTTCTCAAGGCCTTCAAGGGCCAACTTGTGCCCCGCTTGCACACTATTGACGCGCTAACCGCGCCCATTATACCTGGGGGCTTCTTACACAGAAGCTTAATTATTTATCTGGGCTTCATGCCCCGCACATGTGTTATTCTTCCGCATGTACCTTTTCTTCACCATTATATGCATCGATATGACTTAAGTTTTGGCCAAGCTGGGTTGCCTGACTCTTGTATTTATGCCCTACGTTCCCGTTAATTCGGCTAGGGTATAAGGTGAGCACCTATGCGATTGTTACTGCTGGGTCAGCCGGATGTGTACCTCAGACTGGGTGAAGTCGAAAGCTAGCGTTCTTAAGGGAATACTCGGTTGGTGAACAAAAGATGATTTTTATTTATTTTCCATATGTGCCCCCAGATGTTTTTGCCTGCGTTTCCTCTTGCAGTCCGGACATGCACTTTAGGGCATGCGTACCCAGGGAAAGGAACCCCTAACGGAACTATTCTCCCTGGAAGATGTTACTTACTACCCATGTAATATAACATAACTAGTTGGATACTTGTCAGTTCAAGCACTAATGACCCCTATGCCTGGTTTCCACGCATACCCCGATTCTTATATAACTGAGCGGGTATTCGGACACACTCCGGACTATCGGGTCCTGAGGTTTAAGCGAAAAGGTCCGCGATGACAAATGATTTACAATCCGGCTAGAAGGCATTATACATGTCACTTTAATTACATAGTCATGTAGACTGACTAAATTCCTCTTCTATACCATCCAACAGGCTGTCTAGCCTACAATCATGTTGGGAATACTTTGCGGCTAATTCTACTTGCCCATACACTAAGCTAACGGGGATCTCTTTCCCATCGGGCCCCACAGGTCCAACCTCGGCCATGTGGTTTGGGTCAGCCTTGGTATACCGCATCTTCACCATGGCCCAGGCTTCCCTGGCACCTTGACGGCAGGCCGATATCTTCCATAACTGGAAGCGCCGCCGTGCTCCCTTGAGCTTCTCCGCAAGCTCTCCAATGCCTTCTGGAAGGGAGACAGATGGCCACAAGGCCTGGGCAATACCTTGCATCACCTCCCGAACTTGTTCGTGCAGTCGTGAGAGCTTGGGTAGAAGATCACCCGCAGACCCGGGCATCTCCTCCGCGGGACGACTCGTCAGCATACCTGCAGACATAATTCTGTTAGCCAGCTTCTCCGCCTCCCTCCTTTTAAGGGTTCATCCAAGCACTTACTGAAAATGCCGCGTCAAAGCTGTTTCTCCTTCTCGAAGTCCGCAAGCTGGGCTCGAACATCCTTCAGTTCCACGCTCAGCTTGGTATTGGCATCTTGGAGATTGTTTTTCTCCCGCCTGACCTCAGTCAGCACGCATTCGCCAGCCTTTAGCTATCGTACGACATGCTGGTCCTCCGGATTCTCTCTGGATTCATCTGCAATATCTATTGTTAGATCTGCAGCCACACCGCACGCTATATGGTAACTGTCATTCTTTGAAAGAAATGTTACCAGCTGAGGAATTTTTAGGTTCCTTCAATGCAGCAACGACGGCCCGAAGTTGGGTCTTGCATTCCTCCAGCTCATGTGACAGTCGAGTATTCTTCTCTGTAAGAACCTGCACAATAGATGATCCTTAAATCAGTTCTGCTAACTGTTTCAAGTCTCAGGGGCTATTGATACATATAGTCGTCAGATTTTCTTACCCGTACATCCCTTACATACTGGTCTGTGGCTCTGGCTAGACCATTTTGAGCAGCATGGAGGTACGCGTCTCCATAATTGAAGGCATCAAATGCCTCTGGTGAGAGGCAAGCGTCACGGAGTACGGCCCGGCGACGCCTATGATTCATGGCGCTCTCCACTTCTGAATTTGTAGCGGATAGTCTATCCGCATCCTCTGTAGGGGGAGTATCCGGCGTCCGCCCCATGTCGGCTTCCGCCTCTATGTCCGGTCCTGGAGCCCAACTGGTGGAAGCATGATCGGCAGCCTCACCGGACATATTCCGGCGAGCGTTTTTTCTGTTAAAGAAACATGGACGTCATTACATTTTGAGAAAGACGACAACCACGGAGCAGGGTTTTGTCATACCTCTGCGCCGGCGTCTCCATCCTGAGCGCCTTCCTTTTTGGCCTACCCGGCCTCGGTGCCTCTTGTTGGCGAGTTGCTGCGGGTTCGGCACAGCGTCCCGAATGCCTTCCCTGTAAAACACCATATGTATATGGTAGGTGAAGTATATAAAAGGGGATCCTAGTTTTTGGAGTTGGGATTTTGGTTTTTCTTACGAGCGACGCAGGGAGCAGTCCGGGATAGTCGGCCGTAATGGCCACCATGGCGTCATCACACCTCAATTGATAGAACTACCAGTCTATCAGCTCCACGAATATGTCCGGATCTTCTTCCAGTCCGGGACCGAGGGCCCGGTCGGAGTCCTCTGGTTGTGGGGATGGGCTGTTGACCTCCCTTATGGCTTTTCGCAGTTCCTGCCGTAAAATGGCAAGGTGAGTACCTACGACAAAGAATGTGGGAAGAATGGGAGTAAGGGGATATAACTCACCCAGCTTGGAGGGTTGTACATGGAGAATCCATCCCATGGTTTGATGCGGATGAACTCCTATTCCTCTCCCTTGAACAGCTTAGACAGGATTTTTGCTAAAGCAGCAGCGTTGTCCAGACCCTTACGCCCGCAATGGGTGGCATCGTCTTCCCCGTTAAAACACCACAGGGGGTGCCCTCGATATTGAAGTGGATGCACTCCCCGCATTATGTATATTGACATAACCTCGATTACCGTCAATCCTGATTGAGCCAGCGCTTTAATCCGGTTCATCGGGTAAAGGACTTCTCCGTTGTCTTCCTCCTGGGGGCTCCGTGGGCGCCAGCTTCGGTGTTTCTTCAGAGGAGCATTGTTGAACTCAGGAAGACCCCGCCGAACAGGGTCCGGAAGGGGGACGTCCTCCATATAAAACCATTCCGAAGGCCAGTCCTCGGACGTCTTCTTCGGAGTACCGGACAGGTATCTGGTTTCGGCAATGCGCCATATTTCGGCTCCGCCCACTTGATAAAGTGACCCCTCCCGTTGAGGATATAACCACTAAGGGTAAACCGCCCAGGAGGGGCCGGTTCACCTTCACCTATACTGAAGCCCAAGGGAACCCAGAAGATGGCGCTTTACGGATGAGGCTTAGAGGCCCAGAGCCCGCATGCGATTTAGGGCCCATGATAGTAAACCGCCATGATTGTATAAACTTGCATTGTAAGATAGGAAAGAAGAGACTGAGGCGGACACTTGTATGAGCCAGCCTCGGCACTCTGTAGACCGGCCGGGGTCCTCCTGAGTATATAAAGGGGTGACCCGGAGATGGTTTAGAGATAGAGAACAAAAGCTCGAGAGCCAGACAAAGCGGATTCGCTCCCTGGCCTCCGAAACCCTAGCAATACCAATCACAACTAGACGTGGGCTTTTACCTTCATCGAAGGGGCTGAACTAGTATAAAACTCTCGTGTCCCCTTGTCCGGTTTAACCCCTTCAAGCTAACCCGTAGAGATGGCTCCACGACTAAGTCCTTTCCTGAGGACATCTGCCGTGACAATTCCACGGCAGTTGGCGCCCACCGTGGGGCTGTCGCACGGCGGTTTGGAGTTCTTGAAGGGCAGCTTCGATGGACTCAAGGGATACGCCATGGGCAGGATGACGAAAAGTCGCCGTGGAAAGCTCTACATTGACAACACAGGATGGGGTCCCGAGGCCGATTTTATTGAATATGGGTACCGGGTCCCCTTTGGTGGGATTCACGTCTTCATCGGCAAGATCGATGAACCGGCCCCCGAGCCGGGCGCCTGCATCGACATCATCGAAACGGCTCGGCGTGCAAGTTTTTCACCGGTTCAGCCTTAGGCAAGGCATGTTTTTGTAGGTGTCGTCCATGGTTCGGGGTATTAGGAGGAACCAGTCTCTGACGGAGAAACCATAGTCCGCAGCGGTGACGAGTCTTCTGGAGAAACCGAATCACTTTACCAGTTGCAGGACGGCCGGATTGAGGGAGGATCCGAGGGCAACAGTATTCCGGATTCCCCGGTCTGCCAAACCGGGCCGCCGTCTTCATGGCCGGCACACGACCAGTGCCTCATTCATCTACCACCGCAGCAATGTGATACGTCTCCAACGTATCTATAATTTTTGATTGCTCCATGCTACTTTATGTACTGTTTTGGACTATATTGGGCTTTATTTCCACTTTTATATTATTTGTGGGACTAACCTATTAACCGGAGGCCCAGCCCAGAATTGTTGTTTTTTTTGCCTATTTCAGTATTTCGAGGAAACAGAATACCAAACGGAGTCCAAACAGAAATTGAAACCTTCGGGAACATGATCTTCTCACCGAACGTGATCCAGGAGACATGGACCCTACTCCAAGAAGTTTCCGGGGAGGTCACGAGGGTGGAGGGCGCCCCCCCTAGGCGCGCCCCCTGCCTCGTGGGCCCCTCGAAGCTCCACCGACGTGCTCCTTCCTCCTATATATACCTACGTACCCCCATTAGACCAGAGACGGAGCCAAAAACCTAATTCCACCGCCGCAACTTCCTGTATCCACGAGATCCCATCTTGGGGCCTGTTCCGGAGCTCCACCGGAGAGGGCATCCATCACGGAGGGCTTCTACATCAACACCATAGCCCTTCCGATGAAGTGTGAGTAGTTTACTTCAGACCTTCGGGTCCATAGCTAGTAGCTAGATGTCTTCTTCTCTCTTTTTGGATCTCAATACAATGTTCTCCCCCTCTCTCGTGGAGATCTATTCGATGTAATCTTCTTTTTGCGGTGTGTTTGTTGAGACCGATGAATTGTGGGTTTATGATCCAACTTATCTATGAATAATATTTGAATCTTCTCTGAATTCTTTTATGTATGATTGAGTTATCTTTGCAAGTCTCTTCGAATTATCCGTTTGGTTTGGCCAACTAGATTGGTAGTTCTTGCAATGGGAGAAGTGCTTAGCTTTGGGTTCAATCTTGCGGTGTCCTTACTCAGTGACAGAAAGAGTTGCAAGGCACGTATTGTATTGTTGCCATCGAGGATAACAAGATGGGGTATTTATCATAGTGCATGAATTTATTCCTCTACATCATGTCATCTTGCTTAAGGCGTTACTCTGTTTTTAACTTAATACTCTAGATGCATGCTGGATAGCGGTCGATGAGTGGAGTAATAGTAGTAGATGTAGGCAGGAGTCGGTCTACTTTTCATGGACGTGATGCCTATATACATGATCATACCTAGATAACCTCATAACTATGCTAAATTCTATCAATTGCTCAACAGTAAGTTGTTCACCCACCATAGAATATCTATGCTCTTGAGAGAAGCCACTAGTGAAACCTATGGCCCCCGGGTCTATTCTCATCATATCAATCTCCGTTACTTTATTTTACTTGTTTTGCTTTTACTTTTTACTTTGCATCTTTATACCAAAAATACCAAAAATATTATCTCTATCAGATCTCACTCTCGTAAGTGACCGTGAAGGGATTGACAACCCCTAAGCGTTGGTTGCGAGTTGCTACCGTTTTGTGCAGGTACGAGGGACTTGCACGTGACCTCCTACTGGATTGATACCTTGGTTCTCGAAAACTGAGGGAAATACTTACACTACTGTGCTGCATCACCCCGTCCTCTTCGGGGAAGACCAACTCTAGCTCGAGATGTAGCAAGAAGGATTTCTGGCGCCGTTGCTGGGGAGGCCTACGCCAAGTCAAGTCAAGATTTACTCTCCCGTCAACGAGCCATTTCTGGCGCCGTTGCCGGGGAGGCCTACGCCAAGTCAAGTCAAGATTTACTCTCCCGTCAACGAGCCATTTCTGGCGCCGTTGCCGGGGAAGCCTACGCAAAAGTCAACATACCAAGTACCCATCACAATCTCTATCTCTCGCATTACATTATTTTCCATTTGCCTCTCGTTTTCCTCTCCCCCACTTCACCCTTGTCGTTTTATTCGCCCTCCTCTCTTTCCCCTTGCCTTTTGTTTGCTCGTGTGTTAGTTTGCTTACCTGTCGCTATGTCGAATTCCTTATCTTCTCTGTTATCTCCCGAGAATGAAGTGCTAAATTTTAAACAAAGGGAGGGAGAAAATCTAAAAGATGCTTGGTATAGAATTTGCAATGCTCAAAATAGATCTACCAGAAAGCAATCTACTTCGGTCCTTCTTCACAATTTTTATGTAGGTGCTAATCCTTGGTATAGATATATCCTTGATACCATTACCAGAGGGAATTTTTTGGGTAGCCATACTTTTGATTCCTATAATGTTTTAATAGATTTATTTGGCTCACCTCCCCTTTTGGTTAATGGAACTGTGTTAACCTTGGAGCATGTTATGCAAAGGCTTGAAATTATTGAAAACAAAGTTGCTACCATTGAATCCATTGAAAATCTAGATAAAAAGATTCATAATCAAATTACTCAATATGGATCTAATGTAGGAATGACTTTGAAAAATATTAAGGAGAAGGAACCCATGGTTAATGAAAAAATAAATCTAGACTCTACTCGAATCGATAAACTTGTGGGTATCATTACCAACTTGGGAACTGCTTTTTCTTCCGTAAAAAGTACTCCTAGTCCTCCCACTAAAATTGCCAAGTTTATGTATGTTCCTAAAAATAAGGGTGAATCATCTAGTAAGGAAAATGCGGATCTTAAATCTATAAGTATTCACCCCGATCTTTTTACAATCATTAAGGAACCATTTGCCACGAATGAATTTTTCGATCTTATGCCTAAAAGTTTGATAATCACTAGAAAGAAAGAAAATTCTAAAGGAGGTGGATGCCTCATTGAAGAATTGCCTACCAAAGATGGCAATACCTAGATCTATCCTTGCTTTTATGCCTAGCTAGGGGCGTTAAACGATAGCGCTTGTTGGGAGGCAACCCAATTTTATTTTGTGTTTTTTGTTTTTGGTTCTGTTTAGGAATAAATAATCCATCTAGATTATATTTATATGTGGTTTTATCTTTTAATTAGTGTTTGTGCCAAGTTAAACCTATTAGATCTTCTTGGAAGATAGTTATTTGATCTTGCATTAATTTCCAGAATCTTTGCGCTCAGTGCCCGAATTGTCAAAAATCACCAGAAAGTGATAAAATAGTAATTCCAATTGCTGCTGATCAATAAACAAATTTCCCAGGTCGTCTAATTTTGGTAGAATTTTTTGGGTTCCAGAAGTTTGCGTTAGTAACAGATTACTACAGACTGTTCTGTTTTTGACAGATTCTGTTTTGCGTGTGTTGTTTCCTTATTTTGATGAATCTATGGCCAGTAAAATAGTTTATAAACCATAGAGAAGTTGGAATACAGTAGGTTTAACACCAATACAAATAAAGAACAAGTTCACTACAGTAACTTAAAGTAGTCTTTTGTTTTCTTTCTCTAACGGAGCTCACGAGATTTCTATTGAGTTTTATATTGTGAAGTTTTCAAGTTTTGGGTGAATTCTTTTGATGGATTATGGAACAAGGAGTGGCAAGAGCCTAAGCTTGGGGATTCCCATGGCACCCCCAAGATAATCCAAGGACACCAAAAAGACAAAGCTTGGGGATGCCCCGGAAGGCATCCCCTCTTTCGTCCACTTCCATCGGTAATTTACTTGGAGCTATATTTTTATTCACCACATGATATGTGTTTTGCTTGGAGCGTCTTGTATTATTTGTGTCTTTTCTTGTTAGTCTACCACAATCATCCTTGCTGTACACACCTTTTGAGAGAGCCATGTATGAATTGAAATTTGTTAGAATACTCTATGTGCTTCACTTATATCTTTTGAGCTTGATAGTTTACTCTATGTGCTTCACTTATATCTTTTTGAGCGTGATAATTTTTGCTCTAGTGCTTCACTTAGATCTTTTAGAGCACGGTGGTGGATTGTTTTAAAGAAACTTGATCTCTCATGCTTCACTTAGATTATTTTGAGAGTCATTAATAGCATGGTAATTTGCTTAATGTTAATATACTTGGTATTCAAGATATGTGAAACTTTCTTTTTAGTGGGTTGAATACTAAGATAAGTTTGATGCTTGATAATTGTTTTGAGATATGGAGGTGATAATATCATAGTCGTGCTAGTTGAGTAGTTGTGAATTTGAGAAATACTTGTGTTGAAGTTAGCAAGTCCCGTAGCATGCACGTATGGTTAAAGTTGTGTAACAAATTTGAAGCATGAAGTGTACCTGGCTTGTGCATCCTTATGAGTGACGGTCGGGGACGAGCGATGGTCTTTTCCTACCAATCTATCCCCCTAGGAGCATGCGCGTAGTACTTGATTTTTGATGACTTCTAAATTTTTTCAATAAGTATATGAGTTCTTTTGACTAATGTTGAGTCCATGGATTATACGCACTTTTACCTTTCCGCCATTTGCTAGCCTCTTTGGTACCGTGCATTGCCCTTTCTCACATTGAGAGTTGGTGCAAACTTCGCCGGTGCATCCAAACCCCGTGATATGATACGCTCTTTCACACATAAACCTCCATATATCTTCCTCAAAACAGCCACCATACCTACCTATCATGGCATTTCCATAGCCATTCCGAGATATATTGCCATGCAACTTCCATCATCATCATCATCATCATCATGACATGCTTTACTTTTGTCATATTGCCATTGCATGATCTTGTAGTTGACATCGTATTTGTGGCAAAGCGACCATGCATTATTTTTCATACATGTCACTCTTGATTCATTGCACCATCCTGGTACACCGTCGGAGGCATTCATATAGAGTCGTATCTTGTTATAGTATCGAGTTGTAATCATTATGTTGTAATCAATAGAAGTGTGATGATCATCATTTTTAGAGCATTGCCCAATCAAAAAAAGAGAAAGGCCAAAAAGAAAAAAAGAAAGGCCCAAAAAAAAGAAGGAGAAAATAAAAAGGGCAATGCTACTATCTCTTTTTCCACACTTGTGCTTCAAAGTAGCACCTTGTTCTTCATGTAGTGAGTCTCATATATTGTGCTTCAAAGTAGCACCATGATTTTCATATAGTGAGTCTCATAAGTTGTCTTGTTCATACTAGTGGGAATTTTTCATTATAGAACTTGGCTTGTATATTCCAACGATGGGCTTCCTCAAAATGCCCTAGGTCTTCATGAGCAAGCAAGTTGGATGCACACCCACTAGTTTTCTTTTGTTGAGCATTCTTAGCTCTAGTGCATCCGTTGCATGGCAATCCCTACTCCTTTCATTAACATCAATTGATGGGCATCTCCATAGCTCATTGATTAGCCTCGTTGATGTGAGACTTTCTCCTTTTTTGTCTTCTCCACACAATCCCCATCATCATATTCTATACCACCCATAGTGCTATGTCCATGGCTCGCGCTCATGTATTGCGTGAAGGTTGAAAAAGTTTGAGATTATTTGAGTATGAAACAATTGCTTGGCTTGTCATCGGGGGTATAGAAGTTGGGAACATCTTTGTGTGACGAAAATGAAGCATAGCCTAACTATATGATTTTGTAGGGATGAACTTCCTTTGGCCATGTTATTTTGAGATGACATAATTGTTTAATTAGTATGCTTGAAGTATTATCATTTTTATGTCAATATGAACTTTTGTCTTGAACCTTTCGGATCTGAATATTCATACCATGATTAAGAAGATTTACATAGAAATTAGGCCAAAGTATCACTCCGCATCAAAAATTCTCTTTTTATCATTTACCTACTCGAGGACGAGCAGGAATTAAGCTTGGGGATGCCTGATACGTCTCCAACGTATCTATAATTTTTGATTGCTCCATGCTACTTTATCTACTGTTTTGGACTATATTGGGCTTTATTTTCCACTTTTATATTATTTTTGGGACTAACCTATTAACCGGAGGCCCAGCCCAGAATTGTTGTTTTTTTTTGCCTATTTCAGTATTTCGAGGAAACAGAATATCAAACGGAGTCCAAATGGAATGAAACCTTCGGGAACGTGATCTTCTCACCAAACGTGATCCAGGAGACTTGGACCCTACTCCAAGAAGTTTCTGGGGAGGTCACGAGGGTGGAGGGCGCCCCCCCTAGGCGCGCCCCCTGCCTCGTGGGCCCCTCGGAGCTCCACCGACGTGCTCCTTCCTCCTATATATACCTACGTACCCCCATTAGACCAGAGACGGAGCCAAAAACCTAATTCCACCGCCGCAACTTCCTGTATCCACGAGATCCCATCTTGGGGCCTGTTCCGGAGCTCCACCGGAGAGGGCATCCATCACGGAGGGCTTCTACATCAACACCATAGCCCTTCCGATGAAGTGTGAGTAGTTTACTTCAGACCTTCGGGTCCATAGCTAGTAGCTAGATGTCTTCTTCTCTCTTTTTGGATCTCAATACAATGTTCTCCCCCTCTCTCGTGGAGATCTATTCGATGTAATCTTCTTTTTGCGGTGTGTTTGTTGAGACCGATGAATTGTGGGTTTATGATCCAACTTATCTATGAATAATATTTGAATCTTCTCTGAATTCTTTTATGTATGATTGAGTTATCTTTGCAAGTCTCTTCGAATTATCCGTTTGGTTTGGCCAACTAGATTGGTAGTTCTTGCAATGGGAGAAGTGCTTAGCTTTGGGTTCAATCTTGCGGTGTCCTTACTCAGTGACAGAAAGAGTAGCAAGGTACGTATTGTATTGTTGCCATCGAAGATAACAAGATGGGGTATTTATCATATTGCATGAATTTATTCCTCTACATCATGTCATCTTGCTTAAGGCGTTACTCTGTTTTTAACTTAATACTCTAGATGCATGCTGGATAGCGGTCGATGAGTGGAGTAATAGTAGTAGATGTAGGCAGGAGTCGGTCTACTTTTCATGGACGTGATGCCTATATACATGATCATACCTAGATAACCTCATAACTATGCTAAATTCTATCAATTGCTCAACAGTAAGTTGTTCACCCACCATAGAATATCTATGCTCTTGAGAGAAGCCACTAGTGAAACCTATGGCCCCCGGGTCTATTCTCATCATATCAATCTCCGTTACTTTATTTTACTTGTTTTGCTTTTACTTTTTACTTTGCATCTTTATACCAAAAATACCAAAAATATTATCTCTATCAGATCTCACTCTCGTAAGTGACCGTGAAGGGATTGACAACCCCTAAGCGTTGGTTACGAGTTGCTACCGTTTTGTGCAGGTACGAGGGACTTGCGCGTGACCTCCTACTGGATTGATACCTTGGTTCTCAAAAACTGAGGGAAATACTTATGCTACTGTGCTGCATCACCCCCTCCTCTTCGGGGAAAACCAACGCTAGATCGAGACGTAGCACAATGCTCTCCGGTTCAACGAGGGCCACGCCAGCAGGGGCAGGAAGCTTGGCGCCGCCTCCGGCCCAAGTCTTGTCTGATTTGTTTGACGCTCTAGCAGCACTGATTTCCGCGGAGGTAGACGTAGCAGCCAGGGATCAGCATGATGCGGAGATTCTAAAGGTGAAAGATCAGATAGCCCAGGCTAAAGCGGACCTGGCAGCAGAGAACGCCAGGATGGCCACAGAGCGGGCCGAGTTGGAAGCACATGCTTATCGGATTAGACTGGATCAGAATGCTTCAGAAGAGGTCATGAGAAGAAGGTACCGATCACGTCTCCCGTTGGTTTATGAACCGCAGAATCTTTTCAACACGCCAGGTGCAGGAGCTGGTAACCAACCCGCGCCAAACCGGGCGGGGGCACCGGAAGCAGGAGCGTCTATTCAGCCACGTGCAACAGACCTGCCTCGCTAGAACAACGTTGTATCATCAACGCCGCCCGGGCATTATTCCAACCCGTTGGATAATATTGTGGCCGCCGCTTCGCGCCTGGCGGCTCTCCCAACCGACGGCGAATCACCAGTTGCAGTGGAAGCGCGTCGGGCCAGGGATCTCCTTCAGACAGCACTGGATCAACAGCAAGCGTATTCACATAGCCGTGAGAGGATTCATTCCACTCCCCGTCCAAGCCGGAGTTACAGCAGACACGTGGAAGATGAACCGGCCGTGTCCAGTAGTGCGCGCCACCGAGATTCGCCACGGGGGAACAACCCGGCCGGGGGAGGTGCTAATGCGCAAGATGTTGTGGACCACGGCCGCGCACGACGGGAGGCCGAGTTGACAGCTCGACACGAAGCACGACAACATACTCCGGTTCACCCCACTGCCTCCATGGAGCCAGGGGTAATGGTCAGTTCCCTAGGGGTACCATGTTTAACTCCCGCATTGTGTAATGTGCGATTGCCCAAGGATTTCAAGGGACCTCATAAGGTACCAAATTACACCGCCGATTTGCAGCCAGAGGCGTGGGTGGAGAGCTATGAGATGGCAATGGAGATGTTAGAGTGGATGAGGCGGTATGTGCTAAATATTTCACCATGATGCTGGAAGGAACAGCTCGCACTTGGTTGAAGAGCTTGCCAACCAACTCTATCGATTCATGGGCCGAATTAAAGTGTCGATTTATTCAGAACTTCAAGGATACGTGCAAGCAGCCGATGTCAATTGTAGATCTGGCCGCTTCTGTCCAAGAGGAAGGGGAGTCCACGACCCATTGGGTTAAACGGGTCTCGACGATTTTGCATTCATCAGATCGTATTAATGCAGACACCGCAGTATTAACGTTAGAGGGCAATTGCCTTTTCAAGCCATTGAAACAGAAGTTGGGAAGGCTCAAACGTCATTGCAACGACATGTCAACACTCATGGCCGCTTTAGTTAAGTATGCCGATTCAGATAATACCAAGGATCCGGATTCAGAGGAGGACAAACCGGAGAAGGGAAAGAAGAACGGCGGTGCAAAAGGGCAGCACCACAACCAAGGGGGCCATGGGAATAACAATAAGCGTAAAGCGGATAATTCAGATTTGGTGGCTAACACAAATTTGCAGCGTCGCAAAGGTAAACCGCCCCAGTGCGGTAGAGGGATGAATCTGGAGCGTTTGTTAAACCAGCCCTGCCCGAAGCATGGAACCAAGGAGGCCCCTTCCACACATCTTTGGAAGGATTGTCACATAATGAGGGAGTTCAAAAATTCTGATTTATACCGGTATGATCAGGATCCACCGGGCGGTTCAGGCCCAGGTTTCCATGGGGGCGGCAGTTCAAGGTCTGGATTTCATAACAACCAGGGCCATCAGAACAACCATGGTAATAACCAGCAGAATAACCAAGGGAATCAACCATAGTCAGGTTACCAGAGTCACCCCAAACAGTTGAACAACGGACAGTATCATGTGTTCACTACTAGCCTATGCAAGCGGGATCAGAAACTTCACAAAAGGGCAGTCAATACTGTTGAACCGGCCGTACCACATTATCTACGATGGTCGGAGCAACCCATTGTATGGAGCAGAGAGGATCACCCGCCCCGGGTTGACAATCCGGGTCAACTAGCTTTGGTGGTAGCCCCTCAAGTGGGGGGCTATAAGTTTACCAAGGTTCTGATGGATGGAGGGAGAAGTATCAACGTCCTGTACTATGAGACTTTCCGTCGCATGGGATTGACAGATAAGAGTCTTAAACCGTCGAACACTATTTTTCATGGTGTAGTACCAGGTAAATCAGCATACCCTGTGGGAAAGATCGCTTCGGAAGTCGTGTTTGGAGATGAGCTTGATTCTAGGTCTGAGACGTTGACCTTTGAGGTGGTGAAAATCCAGAGTCCATATCACGCACTATTTGGACGGCCGGTGTCGTGGAATTGTCACGGCAGATGTCCTTAGTGTCAGGACTTAGTCGCGAGGCCAACGCAGCTATGTGGTAGCTTGAGAGGGGTTGAGCGGGACGAGAGACGTGATGTTTTACCCAGGTTCGGCCCCTCACGGTGGAGGTAAAAGCCTACATCCTGCTTCATTGATATTGATGATGATGATCACGGTTACAAGAGTGCTCTATCTTGAGAGCTATTGTCTAAACCTAACTTGTCCAACTTGTGGAACTTGTGAATCTTGTCCCTTTTGGGGAGCCCTGCCCCTCCTTATATATGTTGAAAGGGGCGGTTTACATGTGGAGTCCTATTAGAATTAGGACTAGTCTATCTCTAATACAAACCGGATACAAGTCCAGGTCTTAGCTCCTTGTAAGATAATGTTCCTCATGCCTTTCCTCTTAAATCAGCCCACCGTTAAACGTGAACCGGCCTTCTGGCCTTTGGGCCTTGTCATCCGTCGATCCCGCGCGCCGGATTACCAGTGAGTCATAATGACCAGGTGGGTTGCTTGTAAACCGCCAGGTCAGGGCGGGTCGCCAGTAACTCGCCAAGTGTCAGCGGGGTCTTCAGATAAACCGCCAAGTCCGGCCGGGTCAACTTCCGGCTGGTTTACACCGCGGGGTATATCCCCGACATTAGCCCCCAAGTTCAGCTTGGATTTATTCATGGTAAACTTATGCTGCAAAATAAACACAAGAACAAATTTGACAGGTTATGCTCCGGGTTAAGAATTTTTGTAAACCGGTACCTGATCATCCTTAAGTCCTTGTTATTTCCTCCTTCTGGGAAATCCGGGTCAACAGACCAGCTTCATAATCAGTTTGCCGACATTGGCTTGTCACCGAGAAATATTGTGAAGAATAACTCCTTTGACTCAGCTCCGCCGGTTTGAGAAATATGGGTCTGAAAATACTTATCTGATATTCAGCCGGTTTGAAGATGTAAAACTTGCTGGTTTAATATTCCCAAAATGGCCGGTTTATAAATATTGATGGCGCCGGGTCATAATTGTTGTTGACACCGGGTCATGTAATTGATCTTCCTAATTTGCTCAAAACTAATAAAATGAAGATGTTCCTCCTTTATATGCATAATACCTATAGCCCCCCAAGTCTTAAGAGGAGAACATAGTGATAACTTAAGACTTGCTCCAATAAGTGTTTCAACCTTGAAGAAATCCGATTTGTTCATCTCAATCATATAAACTGAATACTCCATATATATAGCCCCCAAGTGTCGGGTTGTCATGCTTGCAGCAACCTGGGACTTGCAATTGCTTATAAAAACTTCAATTAGTGTAGCCCCCAAGGGCCGGGTCATTATGCAATAATTAGCAGGGATTTTTTAAATATAATCATCTAGACTTGAGCAGTGATGTGTATCCCCCAAGGGCCGGCTTAGTAAGATAATACTGAACCGGGACTTGATATATACTTCAATGAAAATAACATCTTATAATGTAGCTTCCATCGTAGGGCTTGAACCCACGTCCACAAGGTTAAGAGCTTTGTGCTTTACCAACTGAGCAATGGATCCTTCAATATTATGGACGAAAACTTGTGTACCTTGAATTGTTGACAGGAGGAATTGGTAGCCCCCAAGGGCCGGCTCATTATAATATGATGAATCGGGTCTTCAATAAGACTAGTAAAAATGACTTTGCATTAGCCCCCAAGTTTCATGATGCATGCTTGCAGCGACATGAGACTTGCATGTAATCTCAATTTGAATAATGTAGCCCCCCAGTGCCGGGTTGTAAGCATGCAGCGACTCGGGACTATTCCTTCCATTGTAGAATAAATCATATGCTTTGATAAAATAATAGACATTGCGCTATAGCGACTTTGAAAACCTTAATAATAAAAATCCAGCCATGTTGGCTATTCAAGATAATATAATCCGGTATGAAAATCTTATTCATTCAATATCATAATGAAATTTCAGCCAAGTTTGGTATTTGAATAATATAACCCAATGATTTATAAGCGCATGATTCCAATGGCGCAATCCAAATATATACTGGCGACTTATAGTCCAAAGCGAGGCCGGTTTAATAAACACCGGATCATACTATCGACTTAATAAACACCGGTGATTTATAATCATGCTTTATTCAACCTGTTTCTGCATACAACAAGTTTAAAGTGTCCTGGCGGTTTACCACCGGACGGGTCATAATGCCCAACATATAACCTGGGTTTATAACCAAGGCTGCATTTAGAATAATCAAATATGAAATATATCATACCTGTGACATTGAATCACATCGTTGGTTTACCAACTTCTTTTTTAGTAAGGGTGATAACCCAAATCTCGAGTACTGATAACTCCTTCCATATTGTGCCGGTTTATGATAAAACCATGCCGGGTTGTGATAAACACCGTGTTACTCCATAAGAGGATGTTAACAACAAGGATCAAACCGGGCAAATAGTCTCCGGATTGACGTGAACTGTGTTCCGTCAATTGATTGGTTAAAAAACTTTGTCGGTTTAAAAAACGCAATAAAAAGCAAAAACCCCCCTTCAAAGAAAAGTGTAAATCAAATGCAATGACAAAACCGTTGCAAAAAAGGTTTATTTGAGCTGATCAGATGGTGTTACCATGGCCGAACACGACCAAGCTCCCGTTAGGTGTAACTATAGTTCTAGTCAGCCAGGTCCCCAAATGAAACCGTGGCATTTATGCCGATCAAGTGGCATGGTCATGGTTCGGGTTCGACCAAGCCCCCAAGTGATTCTGTGGCCTTAGGCCGATCAAGAGGCATGACTGGTTCAGACGTGACCAAGTCCCCAAGTGATCTGGTGGCTCTCGCCCATCAAGAGGCGTGACCACGGTTTAGACGTGACCACAAGTCCCCAAGTGATGTTGTGGCTTTACGCCTATCAAAAGGTGTTGCTATGGTTCGGATACGACCAAGCCCTCAAGTGATCAATAATATGATAAATCAATAAGGCAGGATACTCATGTTTGAACCGCGCATCATGGCAGCAGGTTCTCTTTGGCACCCTTTAACTTTTTGCAAGAAAAAAATTCTTCTTGAACCGGGATTTTTTAAACCGGATATTGAGAGCTTCAAAGCTTTGTGGGAGACATCTTCCCCTTGAACTGGATTTCAAACTGGAATCCTTCTTTTTAAGCCGGAAATTTTCTAACGGTCTTTAAATTTGCACCAATATGGTGGTTTTGGGTCCTGCATTAAACAACTTTGCAAATGGGAGTAATTGCTCTTTTAAAGAAGGCAATATAAAATATATTGGATGGGTTTCACCTGATATATCATGCCAGTAATTATCCACTGCGGAGTTGATGATCACCATGGTGAAGTTAAGATCAATCATGTCCGAGTCGGCCGCGGCAGCCGGCAGATGAGTCAGCCGCGACATTATAAGCCGGTGCAGATGAGCGAGGCATCCTCCATGTTGTAAGCTGGCATGGACACATGAACCTGCCGCGTGGGCGGGCGGGCGAATCGTCCATGGCGTGAAGCCGAACTTGCATCTACGGTACAACACCACCCCTTTTCCCTTTAACAGTCGCCCTGCATAATAATATTTACAGGCCAGAGTAATTGTTCTCTGATGGAAATAATATGTATTGATAAAATAGACTCGGATGGATATCACCTGGCATTTTTTATCGGATGATATTGATGGTGCAAACCAAACTTAGATAACCGGGTCCGCCAGATAACTGATGTGTCCATGCAAACCGGACTCCCGGGTTAACAATTTAGCATGTGTCCACCAAGGATCGAGCGCGTTGCGAGTGCTGGTACAACTTTTGCATGCCTGCTTTTCCGCTTTATCTCTATGATCTTTCTTCAGACGAACTATACCAATTGCTCCGCACACGGTAGGCTGCCACAAGGTTCACCCTCCTGTCAGACCACACTCATCCTGGTCGGGCCCGCTTACCGGCAGTATGTCCTTATCTCCTGCGAAGGTACTGATTTCACCGCTATCTCCATGGAAACCAGCCCGGTGGGTTAGCAGAGGATTTGACGCTGAAGCCGGATAAACCGCCCGGCGGTTTAGGAGACTGGCGGCGGGTTGGAAAGCACCGGTGCAGCGGAGGCTTGGGGCGTTGACGCAGCACCAAAGGCGCACCAAGGCGAGGCCGACGAGGTGTACGGAGGCAGCTCGCAAGTGGCCTCAGGTGTCTCATGATGCGGGATCTTGTGCAGAAGAAGGCCGGTTCACCGGGGCTTGGCGGTTTGAAGAGCCGGTTTACGGCTGTTGACTCTGAGTTGGACTAATGTTCAGTAAACAACTCGAAGCGTAGCCACGGCCATATCCATTTTTGAGTAGTAGCCGGCTCCCTGATGCTTTGATCAGACAGTTTCCGTTCCTCTCGTTTCCATCAGGTGATGAGTACTAGCAGTAATAACTTACCCAATCTCCGGGTAACTTGCCGCAACACCTGATCATCTCGGAATTTGAACAGATAATTTGCCTTGCCTCTGTTCCTAATGACAGCTCAACACACATCGACTCGGATTCGACGGATCACCTTGCGTCGGCGGCGCAGAGCAGAGCTCCAAACCCTCGGTGGTAGCTTACTCGCTACGGGCGACTCGGCAACAGAGTAGACTCCTTTGAAAAACTTGACGTACAGATTACTCCTTCCCAAAAAAATAGAGTTTTCCTGTAGACCATATTTAAGTATCCGAATAACAGTAGTAGCAGCAGCAGACTTTAACAGGTCACTTTATGAAACCGCCTCGGGATTTGGTCCTTGTCTCCTCACGCGCGCGCTGATATGGATTATTCTGACCCGCCGTGCAGCTATAGAAAAATTCCTGTCAGCCTTGACGATACGTAGCAAAAATTGATCTCCAAATCGGATTCGACGGGCCGCGTCGTATCGGCAACGCACAGAACATCAAACTCTAACTTCCTTTTAACTCCTGCCGAACTCGGCGACTTGCAGTAATGCCAAAGCGAAAATTAATCTTCTGTTGGTTTCGACGGATCGCCAAAGACGGGTGCGGCGGAACTCCTGCCGAACCCTAAATTTCTTTCAATTAAAATCTTAGTATATGCTCTTCTGACTGCTCGTTGTTGATGCAGATCCTTTCTTCATCTGAAAAATTACAGAACTCTTCGATCCCTGGAAAAAATCCCTTCAAGAACTCAACACCACCGTGCGCAAGCCCCACAGTGGGCGCCAACTGTCGTGGAATTGTCACGGCAGATGTCCTTAGTGTCAGGACTTAGTCACGAGGCCAACGCAGCTATGTGGTAGCTTGAGAGGGGTTGAGTGGGACGAGAGACGCGATGTTTTACCCAGGTTCGGCCCCTCACGGTGGAGGTAAAAGCCTACATCCTGCTTCATTGATATTGATGATGATGATCACGATTACAAGAGTGCTCTATCTTGAGAGCTATTGTCTAAACCTAACTTGTCCAACTTGTGGAACTTGTGAATCTTGTCCCTTTTGGGGATCCCTGCCCCTCCTTATATATGTTGAAAGGGGCGGTTTACATGTGGAGTCCTAATAGAATTAGGACTAGTCTATCTCTAATTCAAACCGGATACAAGTCCAGGTCTTAGCTCCTTGTAAGATAATGTTCCTCATGCCTTTCCTCTTAAACCGGCCCACCGTTAAACATGAACCGGCCTTCTGGGCTTTGGGCCTTGTCATCCGTCGATCCCGCGCGCCGGATTACCAGTGAGTCATAATGACCAGGTGGGTTGCTTGTAAACCGCCAGGTCAGGGCGGGTCGCCAGTAACTCGCCAAGTGTCAGCGGGGTCTTCAGATAAACCGCCAAGTCCGTCCGGGTTAACTTCCGGCCGGTTTACACCGCGGGGTATATCCCCGACAGCCGGCTTACGCGAAGTTCATGGCGAGACCCTGTTATGTTTATCTACAGCTCAAAATGTCGGGTTATAAGGGGACGATCACAGTACATGGGAGTCGAAAGATTGCCTTGGATTGCGAGGAAGGTGAAGTGGCCTATGCTGAATCGGTTTGTGCAACAGAGGAGCTAAAATTCTATAAAGACAATGTTGATCCGGCGGACATGACCCCTCTGAAGAAACCTACGACTGAGCATGACCCGGCCCTGACGTTCAAACTGGCTAATGAGACTAAACTCGTTGACTTCGTCCCTGGCGATTCATCCAAGCAGTTTAGTATCAGTGCAAATCTGGATCCGAAATAGGAAAGCGCGCTCATCAAGTTCATCCGTGAGAACCGGGACATCTTTGCATGCAAACCTTCTGATATGCCAGGTGTACCGAGGGAACTTGCTGAGCACACTCTAAATATTGATCCTAAGTTTAAACTGGTCAAGCAGTACCTTCGCCGTTTTAACGAAGAAAGACGCAAGGCCATCGGCGAAGAGGTAGCCCGGCTACTGGCAGCTGGGTTTATTGTCGAAGTGTTTCATCCCGAATGGTTGGCTAATCCGGTGCTTGTTCTTAAGAAAAATGGCACTTGGCGTATGTGTGTGGACTACACTGATTTGAATAAAGCTTGCCCGGCAGATCCTTTTGCTCTCCCGCGTATTGATCAGATCATTCATGCAACTGCGGGTTGTGAGCGCCTGTGTTTCCTGGATGCATATTCCGGTTATCATCAGATTAAAATGGCAGTTAAGGACCAGGAGAAGACAACCTTCATCACCCCCTTTGGAGCTTTCTGCTATGTTTCTATGCCCTTTGGGCTCAAGAGTGCCCAAGCAACCTACCAGCGTTGTGTGCAAAATTGTCTTCACAAGCAGATCGGGCGTAATGTTCATGCTTATGTGGATGATATTGTGGTGAAGTCCAGGAAGCAGGAAACCCTGATAAATGATCTTAAGGAAACGTTCGACAATCTTCGGGTTTATAAAATGATGCTCAACCCGGACAAATGCGTTTTTGGTGTTCCAGCAGGCAAACTCTTGGGTTTTCTTGTGTCTAACAGAGGTATTGAGGCAAATCCGGAAAAGATCAAAGCAATCACATCCTTGGCTAAGCCGGCGTGTATCAATGATGTTCTGCGTCTGGCGGGCCGGATTGCAGCCCTCAGCCGATTTATCAGCCGTTTGGGAGAGAAGGCGATTCCCCTGTATCAGATGTTGAAGAAAACAGATAAATTCGTTCGGAGTGACGCCACCAATGCGGCATTCGAGGAATTGAAGCGGTAGCTAGCTGAACCGCCAGTCCTCGCTGCTCCAGTTGATAATGAACCTTTATTGTTGTACGTGGCTGCCAATGCCCGAGCGGTCAGTGTGGCGATTGTGGTTGAGCGTAAGGAGGCCGGAAAAGAATATCTGGTTCAACGACCAGTTTATTATATCAGCGAAGTACTGATCGAATCAAAGAAAAGATATCCGCATTGGCAGAAGCTAGTGTATGGAGTTTTTATGGCAAGTAGGAAACTCAAGCAATATTTTCAAGGCCATCCTATTACAGTGGTTAGTTCTGCTCCCTTGGGCGATATAATCCAGAATAGAGAGGCAACTGGCCGGGTTGCGAAGTGGGCGATCGAGCTTGGTCCCCATGGTTTGAAGTATACACCCCGAACAGCCATCAAATCTCAGGCGCTTGTGGACTTCATCAATGATTGGACCGAGTTACAGGCACCAGAAGACAAACCGGATAATACATACTGGACCATTCACTTTGATGGATCCAGGCAGCTGGAAGGCTCGGGGGCTGGAGTTGTCCTCACTTCCCCTCGAGGAGATAAGATTTGTTATGTTCTCCGCTTAATGTTTCCTTGTACTAACAATGCAGCGGAGTACGAGGCCTTGCTCCACGGCCTTCGTGTAGCTAAGGAAATGAACTTAAGCCGGGTTCGATGCTTTGGAGATTCTGATCTGGTGGCTTAGCAAGTTTCTGGTACTTGGGATTCTAAGGACCCGCTCATGTCGGCTTATAGGCGCGAGGTGGATATTGTGGCAGGTCACTTTAAGGGTTATCAGGTGGAGCACATCGACCGGCGCAAGAATGAAGCAGCAGATGCTCTAAGCCGGCTGGGATCTCAGCATAAGCGAGTACCACCTAATACCTTTCTAGATATCTTGCATAACCCATCTGTAAAGTTGCCTACAGAGGAGGATTTAGCTGTTCCTGATCCAGAGGCCCAGTTGGTAGCCGTTTTGCATGCCACTCCGGATTGGACGGTTCCATATTTGGCGTATCTGAACCGGGGCGAATTACCAGAAGACAAACTTTTCGCCAGGCAGATAGTCCGGCGGTCCAAGTCTATGGTTGTTCACAATGGTGAGTTGCACCGTTCTAGCGTTTCAGGCGTATTCCAACGTTGTGTTTCTCCTGAAGAAGGACAAGAGATTCTACGGGAAATCCATGAAGGGGATTGCGGTCACCATGCCGGCTCAAAGTCCTTGGTTGCTAAGGCTTTCCGACACAGGTTCTACTGGTTGACAGCTCATTCTGATGCGGAAGACTTGGTAAAGCGGTGTGACGCTTGTCAAAAATTTTCACGTCGAGCTCATGTTCCTGCTCAAGAGTTACGCATGATCCCCATCACTTGGCTGTTTGCTACTTGGGGGCTTGATATGGTTGGACCCTTTAAGCGTTCTAAGGATAAGAAGACCCACCTGTTGGTGGCGGTTGACAAGTTCACCAAATGGGTTGAAGCGAAGCCCGTCAGTAAATGTGATGCAGCCACGGCGGTTCAATTTCTCAAAAAGATTATTTTCCGTTTCGGCTTTCCACATAGCATCATCACAGATAATGGTATGAACCTTTCTAAAGGTGAGATGGAGGAGTTCTACCAACGAGAGCACATCCGGCTTGATGTAGCGTCTGTGGCTCACCCCCAGTCTAATGGTTAAGCTGAGAGGGCGAATCAAGAAATCCTGAAGGGTATCAAGCCTCGGCTCATGGTCCCTTTGAAGCAGACGCCGGGTTGTTGGGTGGAAGAATTACCATCTGTGTTATGGAGCATAAATACCACCCCAAACCGATCTAGGGGAAATATACACCCTTTTTCCTGGTCTATGGGGCTGAGGCTGTCCTCCCAAGTGATATTCGTCACGACTTGCCCCGGGTCGCGAATTATGTTGAAGCGGACAACGAGCAAGCACGCCAAGAGGCGCTGGACCTGTTAGATGAGAAGCGAGACATGCCTTTGGCTCGGTCGGCGGTTTATCAACAAGACCTGCGGTGTTATCACAGCCGACGGGTTAAGACAAGAACCTTTCAAGAAGGCGATTTGGTACTTCGGCTCATTCAAGACCAAACTGATATGCACAAGTTATCCCCACCTTGGGAAGGGTCTTTTGTGGTCAGCAAAAATCTGCACAACGGATCATACTACCTCATTGACGTTCGAGAAGACTCACGTAGCTCTGAGGAGGAGACCCGGCGGCCATGGAACATAGCTCTCTTACGGCCTTATTACACTTGAAGCCACATGCTTTTCATATGTACATATTTCAACAATGTATATATTATGATCAATATAATAAACCGGCATCATTGCTATCAAGCAGGGTCTCCGCCGTTTTTTCCTTCAAATATCTGTTAACTTGGGGGCTTCAGCTAATAACACGAAGTACTACCTGTTAGCCCGGCAACCATGCCACCATCTAGCTGGGGAGCTTCACACCCAAGGGGCCAAAGAGGGATTGATTGCGCAAAGCACGACTCAAACATAGGCACCCATTGAGCACATCTCACAAAGTTACTTGGGGGCTCTTTGTGTCAAATACCAGAGAGTTTGAAAGGACCCTTGTAGCTGGGTATCGACCCACGGCTTGGAAGCCTGGTGTATTCACCTAAAACCCCGGGTTAACCTGCCTTCATCAAGTAAGCCACTCCTATCCAGGTAATCCTGGCACGACCCGTCGAACGTTTGATAGTTACTCTCATTGAGATCCTGAACTTGTCAAAGTTAAAACGATGATTGGTTAGTTGGAGGGCCATCTTAAAAGGCTTTGTCAAAATGGTTTAACTCAGTGGCCTGGTAGCCCATGAAAAGCCTCGATTTGGGCCTGGCAGCCCTTGAAAAGCCTCGACTACGGTTTTTTGTTTGCTTTTTTGCCAAGTTTTTGTTTTTCGTAAGGTCTACGTTAAACCGGAGTTTTTTTAACCCGGCATGGCTTACGGATCTTCTGTTAAAGTATACAATTAAAGATAATCCGGCATCCTTCAAAACCGGTATGGCTTTGACACTTTGTCTCTAGCAATCGGACGGTGTTCATCACAACCCGGTTCTATATCATGTATATATACCAACATGGCATGGTGGAAGTTGGGTTTTCACCCTTCTTCAAATCACCATTGGTAAACCAACAGCAATGTTTTATATCACAGTATGATTTATTATTGCTGCAACCGTAGTTGCTTACCAAGTTGTGTTGGGTATTTTGACCCGTCCGGTGGTAAACCGCCTGGACAGATTTTCCTTATGCAGGCACAGGGATTGCATAATATTGTAAAAATACATAAGCCAGTACTGAAATTCTCATGACAAATCAACGCAAAGTGTATCCCGGTGCACGAGGGCAACGGATCAAAGTATTTTCACTAGCTTACTACAAGGCGCTTGAAGGCCCAAAATATGGTGTTTCCAGCAGAACAAGGTTTATGGACCATCACTCTGATTGCTAGATCAAGTCTCATTACCATGTTGATGCGAAGTTGATGGGTCATCTGGCGTCGGCTCAGCCTCCTCCTCCCCACCTAGCGGTTGGAAGTTTGTAGTGGTCCAGTCAATCCAGGTTAAGGCCTGAAAGATAGCTTCTTCACTGATAAGTTCTGACGGATCAATGTCAGGGGCATAAGTGTGCTTACAGATTCCTGGAATAAGATTTTGCGCCTCCGGAATGACAGGGTTAATCCGTTTGTTGTTGGCATCATAATAAGACCGGTGAATCGTCAAGTTAGCATCTTCTGCCAGCTGACTCGCCAGAGGACGCATTTCCCTTGTCACTCTTTTAAGGGCTGCATCATCAAAATCTGCTTCGTTTTCTTGTGTGCTTGGAAAGCCTTTGGCAAGGTCAACCGGATCCAAGTCAGCTATCCACGCTTTGGCTCGGGTAAGTGCCAACAAAGCGCCGGCCTTGGTAGCAGATCGCTTCACCTCTTCTAGTTGTGCTGGTACCATGGATAGCCTTGCCAGAGTGTCCTTGATCAGTGTTGGGGCCGGATTGTCATAGGATGCTGCGCGGATAACCCGTTGAGCACCGGTGTATAGTTGTTCAAGAAGAGTATATGCTGCTTTCAGCTTCATCCGTACATCTGAGCCCACATGAGTAATGCGGCTACCTACAATGGTTTAAGAATTTCATATTTCAACCGGCACCTTACAAGATGGATATTTCAGATACCTTGCGAGGAGTACTTACCAAATACTGCGGAAGTCATGGCGTTCACTTGACGCTTCAACCCAGAAAGTTCTTCTGCCACCGGTTTAAGAGCAGATTCGGCATTTTCAGCCCGTTTCAGCAATGTGCCCTTCTCAGTGTCCCAATTGGCATGTTTCGTCTTGAATTCTTCCTTCAGTCGTTCTATGGAAGTTAAAGCGGCTCGAAGTTCATCTTTGGCTTTAGACAATTCTTCTTGATGAGATTTGATACTCTCTTGAAGATCAGCAATCTGCATCCGTTGATGGTTTATGTCAGCCTGCCAACATCAGAGGAGCACAACAATATTTTATCAAAAGTCCCAAGGATTCATACAAGTTTCAATCCTGGCACTTGGGTGCTAATGCGGATTACTTCTTTCTTACTGCTTATTCAAAGTCCCAAGGATTCATACAAGTTTCAATCCTGGCACTTGGGGGCTAATGTGTATTTGTTCAAACTACTTGAAAGTCAACAATGTGCAGTTTGGAAATTCAAAGTCCCGGTTTGTTTTTACAAGCTAAACCGACCCTTGGGGGCTACAGGATACAAAGCAGTTAAAATACAAAGATAAGGAGGAAAATGTTTACCTCATAACGTTCCTTCATCAAATTTACCAAGTCAGCCTCATTGTCTCGGCTTGTATAAAGCCAGTTCAAGAATCCAGAATGAAGATCATGGGCAGAAAGATTAGCATATTTTGACATATCAGTTTCCGTCTTCCTCTTGCCCATTGAAATAAACTCATCCTTGGCGGTATGTTTTGCCAAGATAACTGGATCGTCCGGAGCGGTATAAGCAGTGCCAGTAACAATAACGTCATTGTCTTTGGCTGGGCTTGGCGGATTAGCACTTGACTTCAGTGGATCAGCAACCGGACTTGCAGGAATAGCATGTGGACTTGAGGTATCCTCATGTATGGCCGGATCAGCTTCCGGCGGATTAGCATTGATAGTTGGCTCTGGCGGGATAAAATCATCCATGAGATTATCAAGATTTTTATCAAGATTCTCAGGAGCTTTCTCCGGTTCAACTTCACCAGTAGGGGCACTGGTCTTGGCCTTCTTACTCAAACGAGCTTGAGCACTAATATTAAAAACAAAGGTTAGCATGATCAACTGAGTTATGAAAGAGAAGGGAAGACTACACACTTACCTAGGGACGGTTTTCAGTGGAGGCAGCTGAGTGGTTGATGAACCGCCAGACGAATTAGAAGATGCCTGATAATTTGAATCAGATGAATTGAGAGGGCATCGGAAGAAACCTTTCAAAAGAAAACGTTTTTCAGGAGAACAAGCAACCTCTGGACGACGTTTCCGGTTTGGGGTATGAGGTAAACCGGAAGAATTGACCTGTTGACCACTGTGCCGGGTTGTGCAACGCCCTTCGGTTTGCTGTGTCTTCAAAGAAAGTTTTTGATCCAAATGAGCAACAGGGTGAGAGCATTTCACTTTCCGAAGTGCATGGCGAAATCGTTGAACCGACACAAGTTCTGAGTCAGAAAGACAAATTACCTCAACATGATCTGCATGGCTGGCCTCCGCATCATCCTGGGAGTAATCATTATCAGTAAAATATATAAATAGAAGTCAAGGGAGTCAAATTTTACCTCTTCAGCCAAGTCACTGACATCTTATGGCGGTCCCGAAGACTCAGCAGTTTTCTTTTTGGCAGCTCTCTTGATGACCTTGGTCTTACCACGAGGAGCCTTAGCTACTTTGTCTTGAGATTTCCTTTTCCAAAAGGAGCTACTAGCCTATGAGATTGCACAAAAGGATTATTATAGCAGTGTCAAAGCGAAGAAGGATCAGGAAAAGTATAAGGTTAAAGTCTTTACCACTGGCGGTTTGTTGGAGGTGTAAAAAGGACGCAGACCAATTTGAGTACATACGGTGAGCGGTTCGTCAAGTATTTTCTTTACACTTTCACTGACTTCATCATCAGTCAGTTCTATTTCATTAAACCATTGTGGATCATTGGTGTTGCCGGTATATTCAAACATCAATCCGGGCCGGCGGCTTAAAGGAAGAATGCACCATGAAATCTAGCACCGGACGAGATCAACACCAGTTAAACCGTTGGCAAGGAGATCCCAGAGTTTGGCGAGTTGAGGTGCATAGGCTTGTCGGTCTTTGGCAGGCAATCGCTGAGGTAAAGGGTGATTATTGCTGAGCCGGTGCGGACGGTAGCCCGGTAAGGGATTCTCTTCAGCAGGGGCAGTATTCTGACAGTAGAACCAGGTTTGGTTCCAGTCTTTTGGATGGCTATGAAGTTTGGCGTGAGGAAAATCAACCTCTTTCCTCTTTTGGATTGACACACCGCCAAGTTCAGTATTAGGTCCATCAGAAAATTCCGTCCGACGGTTTAAGTGAAAGAGATCTTGAAAGAGGTCGACAGTTGGTTCTTCTTGCAGATAAACCTCGCAGAATACTTGGAAATTGCATATGTTGGACACAGAATTTGGTCCAATATCTTGAGGATGAAGTTGGAACCTGGCAAGAACATCCCGGAATTTTTTTGATCCGGGAGGACTGAAACCTCGAGCTAAATATTGCAAGAATACAATCACTTCTCCGTCTTGAGGTTCAGGAGGGCACTCAGGGCCAGGAACTCGCCAATGGAGGACATTTTTGAAGCTAAAGCGCCGGCGGTGACATATTCATTGATTTGCGTCTCGGTGATCCGAGACGGAACCCAGTTGCAAGCAGCAAATTGTTTCGTCATCTTACAAAGTCTATAAAAGGAAATGGACGGTTTACAATTGGCGGTTCGTACATGTTTGTCAAATATTAAACCGGCAATTCAAGGTATACGTATAAGGTGAACCGGGCATGGTTGTTCAAAATCTAGATGGCGGTTTAAGAGAGGGCTAATGACATACGGCGGATTATCAACACTAAAGGATAAACCGCCCTTTGGAGACAGAACCCCAAACTAAGAATTTGTTAAGTATTGCGGAAACAAGTTTCATAAGATGGTGATATAATTTTGGATCTACCATTGTTCAAGAGACAAATTTTTCTGAGCTGTACAATGGTGTTTAACAAAACAGAGAAGATTCAGATAAGGATTTATACAGGAACAGTAAGATGCTGTAGTACGGCAGATTAAAGCTACAGATCTGGCCGCAAGGGGAAATTATCAGGTCTATCTAGATTCAATACGATGCTAAAGGAAAAGCAGAGGAAGGACCGATGAACATTGACGAACACTGAAGAAGTCTCGAAACCCTAATGCAGATTCAACAAATAGCAGGGAAGGAGTATGTACCAGGGACACGCAGCGGCAGAGTATTTTCAGAGATCTGGTACGAACAGGGTGATGCAGCAGCCTGGTTGGTGCGGACTGGAAGATCAACGACGGCGGTGGCGGCGATACTTGAGGTCTTCAGGTCGCGAGGAGGAAGACGATGCATTTTGGAAAGGGGGGAAATGGAAGGCGCCCCGGTCTTATTTATAAGGGAAGTAGGATAAAACAGGAGGCGCGAAAATTGAGGAATCGGAAGCGGCAAAAGAGGATGCAGCTGTCGCCTCAATCTTCGGGAATTAATTAAAGAGAAGGGAATCTTTATAAAAAATTTATATACAGGGATGACGTCACAATGATTTACTACAGTAACAGAAGATGACGTCATGGCGATTCATCAAAGTTCACAGGGAGAAGACAATATGGCGGTTTACAAGAATTGCCAGAAATTCAAGGATTGAAGATTGACATGAACAGGTTCAAATCAATCTGGGGCCTAATGTTGAGGATATAACCACTAAGGGTAAACCGCCCAGGAGGGGCCGGTTCACCTTCACCTATACTGAAGCCCAAGGGAACCCAGAAGATGGCGCTTTACGGATGAGGCTTAGAGGCCCAGAGCCCGCAGGCGATTTAGGGCCCATGATAGTAAACCGCCATGATTGTATAAACTTGCATTGTAAGATAGGAAAGAAGAGACCGAGGCGGACACTTGTATGAGCCAGCCTCGGACTCTGTAGACCAGCCGGGGTCCTCCTGAGTATATAAAGGGGTGACCCGGCGGCGGTTTAGAGACAGAGAACAACAGCTCGAGAGCCAGACAAAGCGGATTCGCTCCCTGGCCTTTGAAACCCTAGCAATACCAATCACAACTAGATGTAGGCTTTTACCTTCATCGAAGGGGCCGAACTAGTATAAAACTCTCGTGTCCCCTTGTCCGGTTTAACCCCTTCAAGCTAACCCGTAGCTATGGCTCCACGACTAAGTCCTTTCCTGAGGACATTTGCCGTGACAATTCCACGACACCTCCTGTATGCGGGGGACGAGGCAAAATAACCTTTTCCACAGCTCGAAATGAGCCTCGCAGCCCAGGAATAACTCGCAGAGGGCAACATAGCCGGCGATGTGTAATATGGAAGCAGGGGTGAAATTATGCAGTTGGAGGCCGTAAAACTCCAGGAGCCCGCGGAGGAACGGATGAATTGGAAATCCGAGTCCCCTTAATAAGTAAGGAACAAGGCATACCTGCTCCCCCGTAGAGGGGCTGGGGAAGCTCTCCGCTTGCTCCCCGCCATTGTAGGTGGCGAGCCCGGCTCGGATGGGAACCATATACGCTAGAGGGAGAAATCCCTTAGTCTGCAGTTCGACTAATCGACTGTGTGGAACAGAACACCTCTCCCAATCACCGGGCTTAGGGCTACGGGGGCGGGAGGAATAGTTGCGGAGGTCGGCCATGCTGGAGTGGATTTTTCTGAAGCACGCTCCGATGGATTCTCGCTGGGGGAGGATGATATTGATTGGATCTAAGAATCCCCATCCCTTCAATAGACAATTTATTTATTTGGCTAGGGGCGAATGTAAAAACGCGCTGGCTCCTCGTATTCATTCGACGCGTGGGAGATAGCCCTTATTGGGCGCAGAAGCCAAGAGGTCCAACATTTATGGGGCCGGACACTGCTTAACAAACATTCAAAATTTGGAGAAGAACCCGCCTTGCAATGCCGAAGACAATACTGCGTGTCGAACTTGACGTCATTGAAGCCTGGTTCGGGGGCTACTGAGGGAGTTCTGGATTAGGGGTATCCGGACAGACGGATTATATCCTTTGGCCGGACTGTTGGACTATGAAAATACAAGATTGAAGACTTCGTCCCGTGTCCGGATGGGACTTTCCTTGGCATGGAAGGCAAGCTTGGCAATACGGATATGTAGATCTCCTTCCTTGTAACCGACTCTGTGTAACCCTAGGCCCCTCCGGTGTCTATATAAACCGGAGGGTTTTAGTCCATAGGACAACATACAATCATACCATAGGCTAGCTTCTAGGGTTTAGCCTCTCTGATCTCGTGGTAGATCAACTCTTGTACTACTCATATTATCAAGAATAATCAAGCAGGACGTAGGGTTTTACCTCCATCAAGAGGGCCCGAACCTGGGTAAAACATCGTGTCCCCTACCTCCTGTTACCATCCGCCTTAGACGCACAGTTCGGGACCCCCTACCCGAGATCCGCCGGTTTTGACACCGACAACCCCGCTGCCATGGGAGGGTAGGACAAAAGGTGTCATGCAAGTTCTTTTCCATAAGCATGTATGACTATATTCGGAATACATGCATACATTATATCAATGAACTGGATCTAGTTCTGTGTCACCCTAGGTTATGACTGTCACATGATGAACCGCATTCGGCATAATTCTCCATCACTGATCCATTTCCTACGAGCTTTCCATATATTGTTCTTCGCTTATTTACTTTCCCGTTGCTATTGTTATCATCACTACAAAATACCAAAAACATTGCTTTTACTACCGTTACCTTTTGTTACCGTTATCACTACTATCATATGACTTTGCTACTAAACACTTTGCTACAGATATTAAGTTTCCAGGTGTGGTTGAATTGACAACTCAGCTGCTAATACTTGAGAATATTCTTTGGCTCCCCTTGTGTCGAATCAACAAATTTGGGTTGAATACTCTACCCTCGAAAACTGTCGCGATCCCCTACACTTGTGGGTTATCAGGAAAATGTACCAAGGTCGTTCCTCAAGGAAGCAAGGACCAAGGCTCGCGATACGTGAGCCGTACGATGAACCACCGAGGGAAGCTCAAGTGCGGCCTTGTGAATGGCCGTCAGAGGAGTTTATGGTCCAAGCAGGCATCAAGGATGAATTTGACGTATGTGCGTAATGCTGATCTTGAGGGCTTCGTGTCAGATAAGTGCCCACAATACTACTATTTAACTGATTCCTTTGTGAGAAGGTTTAAATTTACATCCTCGTGCAATTCTCACAGTGTTTTATTTGATCTTTATGATAAATCATATACCATGGACCTAGAAGATTTTAACACTACTTGTAAACTCCCGCACTAGGGCAATGTTAGTGAACCTCGCAAATCTGAATATAAAGACTTTCTTGCTAGTATCACTGTGGGGGAATCTAGGGAAATCACACAAGCTACCATGGGGAGCATTCATTTCCCATCCATACATTATTTTGCTCTCTTCATTGGTAGATGCATTAACGGTAAAGATGAGGCTTGTCACATGTGCGTTCCAGATCTTAGTGTCCTCAAGAGTGCGGTATTAGGTGATAAACAATATAACTTGGGGGCCATTGTTGCACGAAGGATGCATCTTAACGGTATAAGTGGAGATTTGTTTGGTGGAATTTATGCAACTCGTGTAGCTAATTATCTTAAAATACCCATACATGGAAATGATATGGAGTTGCCTCCTACTTATCTAGATTATGATGCTATGGTTCGCCATCAGTTTCTTGAGAGGAACGAACAGTTCCTCCAGTACCGACTAATCTTTGACAGACGGCGCACTGTCTATGTTGCCCTCCCTGCTCCTACTTTCTTTGACTTTCAGGAAAAAAGGAGATATGTTATAACCAGGGAGGAAGCGAAGGAATATGAGAGGAGGACGGAGGCAGCTCGCGTCCAAGCCGCAGCTCGTCAGGCAGTAGCTGCTGCATCTCAGTACGATCCCAGCTACAACTTTGGATATCCACCAGGCCAGCAGTGGCCATAGACCAACTTAGGCCAAAAGCCTAAGCTTGGGGGAGTGCGTATTTCTCACCAACATTACATTCATGTTCACACACTTATTCTAGTTGTCGGTGCTCATACTTTTCATTGTACTATCCATGCTAGTTTATTTTCTTTTCTAAGACTTCTTCTTGTGTGTTTGAAAAACCTTAAGAAAAACAAAAAAGTTAGTTGTAGCTTTTAGCTAGTTTACTTTCCATGCCTATAGTAGTAGTAATTAAAAGAAAACCCAAAAAGATTTCTCATTCTTCTTTTGCTTGTTGGGATCTTTCCCATGTAAATAGTTTTATTTCTTTTCTTGTTCTATGGGAGTCGAGAGGAGAAGACCATGATGAAAATGTTGAGTGGCTCTTATATGCATTATTGTTGATTTAACCAAGAGCCCATGTTACCTTGTCTTCTCCCTTGTATTAAATGCTCGCAGATTCCAGCTTAGTCCAATGCACGTGCACTATTATTATTATCCACACCGTTCGGTCGTGCAAGTGAAAGGCAATAATGATGATATATGATGGACCGATTGAGATGAGAGAAGCTGGTATGAACTCGACCTATCTTGTTTTTGTAAATATGATTAGTTCATCGTTCCTGATTCAGCCTATTATGAATGAAACATGTTTGCAATGACAATTAAAGATTATAGTTTCTCATGCCATGCTTAATTAGCTAGGAGTTTATAATGGTTTACCTTGTGTGCCAACATGCTATTAAAATAGTTGTGATGTGGTATGATAGGGTGGTATCCTCCTTTGAACGATTCGAGTGGCTTGACTTGGCACATGTTCACGCATGTAGTTGAAACAAAATCAACATAGCCTCCATGATATTTATGTTCATGGTGAATTATATCCTACTCATGCTTGCACTTAGTGCTGATTAATTTTAATGCATGTTCATGACTGTTGTCGCTCTTTAGTTGGTCGCTTCCCAGTCTCTTTCTAGCCTTCACTTGTACTAAGCGGGAATACTGCTTGTGCATCCACTTCCATAAACCCCAAAGTTATTCCAATGAGTCCACCATACCTTCCTATATGTGGTATCTACCTATCGTTCCAAGTAAATTTGTATATGCCAAACTCTAAACCTTCAAATGAAATTCTGTTTTGTATGCTCGAATAGCACATGTATCAACTAGGGTTGTCTATATCTTCCATGCTAGGTGGGTTATTCTCAAGATGAGTGGACTCCGCTCATCATTCACGAGAAAATGGCTGTTAACCGGGATGCCCAGTCCCATGCTCAAATCAAAATAATTTCAAACAAAACTCCCCCGGGATTGTTGTTAGTTGGAGGCACCCATTGTTTCGGACAAGCCACGGATTGATGTTTGTTGGTGGCGAGGGAGTATAAAACTTTACCATTCTATCTGGGAACCGCCTATAATGTGTGTAGCATGAAAGATATCGAGATCTCTTGCTTGTTATGTTGACAATGAAAGTATGCCACTCAAAATATTATTCATCTCTATTTCAAAACTCGAGCTCTGGCACCTCTACAAATCCTTGCTTCCCTCTGCGAAGGGCCTATCTATTTACTTTTACTTGTATGAGATGATCATCTTTTGTAACACAGTTACCGACAACTGGCAGGAGCCATATGGTTGTCACTTTATTGTATGAATTGCAATCGCCATGTAATTGCTTTACTTTATCACTAAGCGCTAGCGATAGTCGTGGAAGCAATAGTTGGCGAGACGAAAACGATGCTATGATGGAGATCAAGGTGTCAAGCCAGTGATGATGGTGATCATGATGGTGCTTTGGAGATGGAGATCAAAGGCACAAGATGATGATGGCCATATCATATCACAATATTGATTGCATGTGATGTTTATCCTTTATGGATCTTATTTTGCTTAGTACGGCGGTAGCATTATAAGATGATCTCTCACTAAATTTCAAGGTATAAGTGTTCTCCTTGAGTACGCACCGTTGCTGCAGTTCATTGTGCCGAGACACCACGTGATGATCGGGTGTGATAAGCTCTACGTTCACATACAATGGGTGCAAGCCAATTTTCCACAAGCAAAAGACTCGGGTTAAACTTGACGAGCCTAGCATATGTAGATATGGCCTCTGAACACTGAGACTGAAAGGTCGAGCGTGAATCATATAGTAGATATGATCAACATAGTGATGTTCACCATTGAAAACTACTCCATCTCACGTGATGATTGGACATGGTTTAATTGATATGGATCACGTGATCATTTAGATGACTAGAGGGATGTCTATCTAAGTGGGAGTTCTTAAGTAATATGATTAATTAAACTTAGTACCTGATAGTATTTTGCATGTCTATGTTGTTGTAGATAAATGGCCTGTGTTGTTCCGTTGAATTTTAATGCGTTCCTAGAGAAAGCTAAGTTGAAAGATGATGGTAGCAACTACACGGATTGGGTCTGTAACTTGAGGATTATCCTCATTGCTGCACAGAAGAATTACATCCTGGAAGCACCGCTAGGTACAAAGCCCGCTGTAGGAGCAACACTAGATGTTATGAACATCTGGTAGAGCAAAGCTGATGACTACTCGATAGTTCAGTGTGCCATGCTTTATGGCTTAGAATCGGGACTTCAACTATGTTTTGAACGTCATGGAGCATATGAGATGTTCCAGGAGTTGAAGTTAATATTTCAAGCAAATGCTCAGATTGAGAGATATGAAGTGCCCAATAAGTTCTACGGCTGCAAGATGGAGGAGAATAGTTCTGTTAGTGAACACATACTCGGAATGTCTGGGTACCACAACCACTTGACTCAGCTGGGAGTTACTCTTCCTGATGATAGTGTCATTGACAGAGTTATTCAATCACTGCCACCAAGCTACAAAAGCTTCGTGATGAACTATAATATGCAAGGGATGGATAAGACAATTCCCGAGCTCTTCGTGATGCTAAAAGCTGTGGAGGTAGAAATCAAGAAGGAGCATCAAGTATTGATGGTCAACAAAACCACTAGTTTCAAGAAGAAGGGCAAAGGGAAGAAGGGGAACTTCAAAAAGAACGGCAAGCAAGTTGCTGCTCAAGTGAAGAAGCCCAAGTCTGGACCTAAGCCTGAGACTGAGTGCTTCTACTGCAAAGGGACTGGTCACTGGAAGCGGAACTGCCCCAAGTATTTGGCGGATAAGAAGGATGGCAAAGTGAAAGGTATATTTGATATACATGTTATTGATGTGTACCTTACTAATGCTCGCAGTAGCGCCTGGGTATTTGATACTAGTTCTGTTGCTAATATTTGCAACTCGGAACAGGGGCTACAGATTAAGCGAAGATTGGCTAAGGACAAGGTGACGATGCACGTGGGAAATGGTTCCAAAGTCGATGTGATCGCCGTCAGCACGCTACCTCTACATCTACCTTTGGGTTTAGTTTTAGACCTGAATAATTGTTATTTGGTGCCAGCGTTAAGCATGAACATTATATCTGGATCTTGTTTGATGCGAGACGTTATTCATTTAAATCGGAGAATAATGGTTATTCTATTTATATGAGTAATATCTTTTACGGTCATGCACCTTTGGTGAGTGGTCTATTTTTACTAAATCTTGATAGTAGTGATACACATATTCATAGTATTGAAGCCAAAAGATATAAGTTTAATAATGATAGTGCAACTTATTTGTGGCACTGCGGTTTACGTCATATTGGTGTAAAGCGCATGAAGAAACTCCATGTTGATGGGCTTTTGGAATCACTTGATTATGAATCACTTGATGCTTGTGAACCATGCCTCTTGGGCAAGATGACTAAGACTCCGTTCTCCGGAACAATGGAACGAGCAACAGACTTATTGGAAATAATACATACCGATGTATGCGGTCCGATGAGTGTTGATGCTCGTGGCAGTATCATAACAGATGATTTGAGCAGATATGGGAATGTCTACTTGATGAAACATAAGTCTGAAACATTTGAAAAGTTGAAAGAAATCCAGAGTGAAGAGGAAAATCATCGTAACAACAGAATTAAGTTTCTACGATCTGATCGTGGAGGTCAATATTTGAGTTATGAGTTTGGTCTTCATTTGAAACAATGCGGAATAGTTTCGCAACTCACGCCACCTGGAACACCACAGCGTAATGGTGTGTCCAAACGTCATAATCGCACTTTATTAGATATGGTGCGATCTATGATGTCTCTTACTGATTTACGGCTATCGTTTTGGGGTTATGCTTTAGAGACGGTTGCATTCCTGTTAAATAGGGCACCATCAAAATCCATTGAGACAACACCATATGAATTGTGGTTTGGCAAGAAATCCAAGTTGTCATTTCTTAAAGTTTGGGGCTGTGATGCTTATATGAAAAAGCTTCAACCTGATAAGCTCGAACCCAAATCGGAGAAATGTGTCTTCATATGATACCCAAAGGAGACTATTGGGTACACCTTCTATCACAGATCCGAAGGCAAGATATTCGTTGCTAAGAACGGATCCTTTCTAGAGAAGGAGTTTCTCTCGAAAGAAGTGAGTGGGAGGAAAGTAGAACTTGATGAGGTAACTGTACCTACTCCCTTATTGGAAAGTGGTTCATCACAGAAATCAGTTCCAGTAATTCCTACACCAATTAGTGAGGAAGCTAATGATGATGATCATGAAACTTATGATCAAGTTACTACCGAACCTCGTAGGTTAACCAGAGTAAGATCCACACCAGAGTGGTACGGTAATCCTGTTCTGGAAGTCATGTTACTTGACCATGATGAACCTACGAACTATGAGGAAGCGATGATGAGCCTAGATTCCACAAAATGGCTTGAGGCCATGAAATCTGAGATGGGATCCATGTATGAGAACAAAGTGTGGACTTTGGTTGACTTGCACGATGATCGGCAAGCCATAGAGAACAAATGGATCTTCAAGAAGAAGACTGACACTGACGGTAATGTTACGGTCTACAAAGCTCGACTTGTTGCGAAATGTTTTCGACAAGTTCAAGGAGTTGACTACGATGAGACCTTCTCACCCATAGCAATGCTTAAGTCCGTCCGAATCATGTTAGCAATTTACGCATTTTATGATTATGAAATTTGGCAAATGGATGTCAAAACTACATTCCTTAATGGATATCTTAAAGAAGAGTTGTATATGATGCAACCAGAAGGTTTTGTCGATCCAAAAGGTGCTAACAAAGTGTGTCAGCTCCAGCGATCCATTTATGGACTGGTGCAAGCATCTCGGAGTTGGAATATACGCTTTGATAGTGTGATCAAAGCATATGGTTTTATACAGACTTTTGGAGAAGCATGTATTTATAAGAAAGTGAGTATGAGCTTTGTAGCATTTCTGATATTATATGTGGATGGCATATTGTTGATTGGAAATGATACTGAATTTCTGAATAGCATAAAAGGATACTTGAATAAGAATTTTTCAATGAAAGACCTTGGTGAAGCTGCTTATATATTGGGCATCAAGATCTATAGAGATAGATCAAGATGCTTAATTGGACTTTCAGAAAGCAGATACCTTGATAAAGTTTTGAAGAAGTTCAAAATGGATCAAGCAAAGAAAGGGTTCTTGCCTGTGTTACAAGGTGTGAAGTTGAGTCAGACTCAATGCCCGACCACCGCAGAAGATAGAGAGAAAATGAAAGGCATTCCCTATGCTTCGCCCATAGGTTCTATCATGTATGCAATGCTGCGTACCAGACCTGATGTGTGCCTTGCTATTAGTTTAGCAGGGTGCTACCTCTTAAGCACTGTGTTGGTTTTCCCTTGAATAGGAAAGGGTGATGCAGTAACGTAGCGTAAGTATTTCCCTCAGTTTTTGAGAACCAAGGTATCAATCCAGTAGGAGATCACGCTCGAGTCCCACGCACCTACACAAACAAATAAGAACCTCGCAACCAACGCGATAAAGGGGTTGTCAATCCCTTCACGGTCACTTATGAGAGTGAGATCTGATAGATATGATAAGATAATATTTTTGGTATTTTTATGATAAAGAGGAATAAAGATGCAAAGTAAAATAAACGGCAATAGAAATAGCTAAGTGTTGGAAGATTAATATGATGGAAGATAGACCCGGGGGCCATAGGTTTCACTAGTGGCTTCTCTCAAGAGCATAAGTATTACGGTGGGTAAATGAATTACTGTCGAGCAATTGATAGAATTGAGCATAGTTATGAGAATATCTTGCTATGATCATGTATATAGGCATCACGTCAGCGACAAGTAGACCAAAATGATTCTGCATCTACTACTATTACTCCACACAACGACCGTTGATACGTCTCCAACGTATCTATAATTTTTTATTGCTCCATGCTATATTATCTACTGTTTTGGATGTTTATGGGCTTTATTATGCACTTTTATATCATTTTTTGGACTAACCTATTAACCCAGAGCCCAGTGCCAGTTTCTATTTTTACCTTGTTTTAGGGTTTCGAAGAAAAGGAAAATCAAATGGAGTCCAATTGACCTGAAACTTCACAGAACTCATTTTTGGAAGGAAAGAAGCCCAGAAGACTTGGAGTGCACGCCAGGGGACTTACGAGGAGGCCACAAGGCAGGGGGCGCCCACCCCCTGGGCGCGCCCTCCACCCTCATGGGCCCCTCGTGGCTCCCCTGACGTACTTCTTCCGCCTATATATCTCCATATACCCTAAGAACAGGAGGGAGCACAATAGATCGGGAGTTCCGCCGCCAGAAGCCTCCGTAGCCACCAAAAGCCAATCTACACCCATTCCGGCACCCTGCCGGAGGGGGCAATCCTTCCCCGGTGGCCATCTTCATCATCCCGGTGCTCTCCATGACGAGGAGGGAGTAGTTCTCCCTCAAGGCTGAGGGTATGTACCAGTAGCTATGTGTTATCTCTCTCTCTCTCTCGTGTTTTTGAGGTGATACGATCTTGATGTATCGTGAGCTTTGCTATTATAGTTGGATCTTATGTTTCTCCTCCCCCTCTAGTCTCTTGTAATGAATTGAGTTTTCCCTTTGAAGTTATCTTATCGTATTGAGTCTTTAAAGATTTGAGAACACTTGATGTATGTCTTGCCGTGCGTATCTGTGGTGACAATGGGATACCACGTGATTCACTTGATGTATGTTTTGGTGATCAACTTGCGGGTTCCGCCCATGAACCTATGCATAGGGGTTGGCACACGTTTTCGTCGTGATTCTCCGATAGAAACTTTGGGGCACTCTTTGAGGTCCTTTGTGTTGGTTGAATAGATGAATCTGAGATTGTGTGACGCATATCGTATAATCATACCCATGGATACTTGAGGTGACATTGGAGTATCTAGGTGACATTAGGGTTTTGGTTGATTTGTGTCTTAAGGTGTTATTCTAGTACAAACTCTAGGGCTGTTTGTGACACTTATAGGAATAGCCCAACGGATTGATTGGAAAGAATAACTTTGAGGTGGTTTCGTACCCTACCATAATCTCTTCATTCGTTCTCCGCTATTAGTAACTTTGAAGTGACTCTTTGTTGCATGTTGAGGGATAGTTATGTGATCCAATTATGATATTATTGTTGAGGGAACTTACACTAGTGAAAGTATGAACCCTAGGCCTTATTTCCACACATTGCAATACCGTTTGTGCTCACTTTTATCATTAGTTACCTTGCTGTTTTTATATTTTCAGATTACAAATACTGATATCTATTATTCATATACCACTTGTATCACCATCTCTTCGCCGAACTAGTGCACCTATACTTATGATACTCCCACTATTCCGAATGAGAAGAATTTTGCTTATGTGGAGAGTAATAAAATTTCTATGCTTGTAGATCATGAAAAGAATGCTTTAGGTGCTGGTTATATTGTTGAATTCATTCATGATGCTACTGAAAATTATTATGAGGGAGGAACATATGCTTGTAGGAATTGCAATAATATCAAGTTCCTCTCTATGTGCTTAAAGTTTTGAAATTATGCTTGTTTCGCCTTCCTATGCTAGTTGATTATTGTTCCCATAAGTTGTTTGCTCACAAAATCCCTATGCATAGGAAATGGGTTAGACTTAAATGTGTTAGCAATATGCTTCATGATGTTCTCTTTATGTTACAATTCTTATCTTTTATGTGAGCATCATTGAAATTATCATGCCTAGCTAGGGGCGTTAAACGATAGCGCTTGTTGGGAGGCAACCCAACTTTATTTTTGTTCCTTGCTTTTTGTTCCTGTTTAGTAATAAATAATTCATCTAGCCTCTGTTTAGATGTGTTTTTATGCTTTTAATTAGTGTTTGTTCCAAGTAGAACCGTTGGGAAGACTTGGGGAAAGTCTTGTTGATCATGTTGTAAAAAACAGAAACTTTAGTGCTCACGAGAATTGCTGCCATTTTTATTTGGAGAGTTCTATTTAGTTAATTATTTTTGCAGATGATTAATATATAAATTCCTCAGGTCCAGCAATTTGTTTGAGAATTTTATGAGTTCCATAAGTATACGTTTGATCCAGATTACTACAGACTGTTCTGTTTTTGACAGATTCTGTTTTCGTGTGTTGTTTGCTTATTTTGATGAATCTATGGCTAGTAAAATAGTTTATAAACCATAGAGAAGTTGTAATGCAGTAGGTTTAACACCAATATAAATAAATAATGAGTTCATTACAGTACCTTGAAGTGGTGATTTATTTTCTTACACTAACGGAGCTTACGAGTTTTCTACTTTAAGTTTTGTGTTGTGAAATTCTCAAGTTTTGGGTAAGGATTCGATGGACTATGGAATAAAGAGTGGCAAGAGCCTAAGCTTGGGGATTCCCAAGTCACCCCAAGGTAATATTCAAGGATAACCAAGAGCCTAAGCTTGGGGATGCCCCGAAAGGCATCCCCTCTTTCGTCTTCGTTCATCAGTAACTTTACTTGGAGCTATATTTTTATTCACCACATGATATGTGTTCTGCTTGGAGCGTCTTGTATTATTTGAGTCTTTTCTTTTTAGTTTACCACAATCATCCTTGCTGTACACACCTTTTGAGAGAGACATACATGATTTGGAATTTGTTAGAATACTCTATGTGCTTCGCTTATATCTTTTGAGTTATATAGTTTTGCTCTAGTACTTCACTTATATCTTTTAGAGCACGGTGGTGGATCTGTTTTATAGAAACTATTGATCTCTCATGCTTCACTTAGATTATTTTGAGAGTATTAAATAGCATGGTAATTTGCTTAAAATCCTAATATTCTAGGTGTTCAATATTAGTAAAATTTTCTTAAGAGTGTTTTGAATACTAAGAGAAGTTTGATGCTTGATGATTGTTTTGAGATATGGAGGTAAGAATATCAAAGTCGTGCTAGTGGAGTAGTTGTGAAATTGAGAAATACTTGTGTTGAAGTTTGCAAGTCCCGTAGCATGCACGTATGGTAAACGTTATGCAACAAATTTGAAACATGAGGTGTTATTTGATTGTCCTCCTTATGAGTGGCGGTCGGGGACGAGCGATGGTCTTTTCCTAGCAATCTATCCCCCTAGGAGCATGCGCGTAGTACCGAGGTTTTTGATGACTTGTAGATTTTTGCAATAAGTATGTGAGTTCTTTATGACTAATGTTGAGTCCATGGATTATACGCACTCTCACCCTTCCATCCTTGCTAGCCTCTTCGGTACCGTGCATTGCCCTTTCTCACATTGAGAGTTGGCGCAAACTTCGTCGGTGCATCCAAACCCCGTGATATGATACGCTCTTTCACACATAAACCTCCTTATATCTTCCTCAAAACAACCACCATACCTACCTATTATGGCATTTCCATAGCCATTCCGAGATATATTGCCATGCAACTTTCCATCATTCCGTTCATCATGACACATTCATTATTGTCATATTGCTTAGCATGATCATGTAGTTTACATAGTATTTGTGGCAAATCCACCGTTCATAATTCTTTCATACATGTCACTCTTGGTCCATTGCATATCCCGGTACACCACCGGAGGCATTCATATAGAGTCATCTTTTGTTCTAGTATCGAGTTGTAATCATTGAGTTGTAAATAAATAGAAGTGTGATGATCATCATTTTCTAGAGCATTGTCCCAAGTGAGGAATTAAAAAAAGAGAAACGCCATAAAAAAGAGAAGGCCCAAAAAATGAGAGAAAAAGAGAGAAGGAACAATGTTACTATCCTTTGCCACACTTGTGCTTCAAAGTAGCACCGTAATCTTCATGATAGAGAGTCTCTTGTTTTGTCACTTTCATATACTAGTGGGAATTTTTCATTATAGAACTTGGCTTGTATATTCCAACAATGGGCCTCCTCAAGTGCCCTAGGTCTTCGTGAGCAAGCAAGTTGGATGCACACCCACTAGTTTCTTTTGTTGAGCTTTCATACATTTATAGCTCTAGTGCATCTGTTGCATGGCAATCCCTACTCCTTGCATTAACATCAGTCGGTGGGCATCTCCATAGCCCATTGATTAGCCTCGTTGATGTGAGACTTTCTCCTTTTTGTCTTCTCCACATAACCCCCCTCATTATATTCTATTCCACCTATAGTGTTATGTCCATGGCTCGCGCTCATATATTGCGTGAAAGTTTATAGGTTTGAGATTACTAAAGTATGAAACAATTGCTTGGCTTGTCATCGGGGTTGTGTATGATGAGAGCATTCTTGTGTGACGAAAATGAAACATGACTAAACCATATGATTTTGTAGGGATGAACTTTCTTTGGACATGTTATTTTGAGAAGACATAATTGCTTAGTTAGTATGCTTGAAGTATTATTATTTTTATGTCAATATGAACTTTTGTCTTGAATCTATCAGATCTGAATATCCATACCACAATTAAGAAGAATTACATTGAAATTATGCCAAGTAGCACTCCGCATCAAAAATTCTGTTTTTATCATTTACCTACTCGAGGACGAGCAGGAATTAAGCTTGGGGATGCTTGATACGTCTCCAACGTATCTATAATTTTTGATTGCTCCATGCTATATTATCTACTGTTTTGGACATTATTGGGCTTTATTATCCACTTTTATATTATTTCTGGGACTAATATATTAACCGGAGGCCCAGCCCAGAATTGCTGTTTTTTTGCCTGTTTTAGGGTTTTGAAGAAAAGGAATATCAAACGGAGTCCAAACGGAATGAAACCTTCGGGAACATGATTTTCTCAACGAACAAGACCCGGGAGACTTGGACCCTACATCAAGAAAGAAAAGAGGAGGCCACGAGGTAGGGGGCGCGCCCACCCCCACCAGGCGCACCCTCCACCCTCGTGGGCCCCCTGTTGCTCCACCGACGTACTCCTTCCTCCTATATATATCCACGTACCCCCAAACGATCAGATAGGAGCCAAAACCCTAATTCCTCTGCCGTAACTTTCTGTATCCACGAGATCCCATCATGGGGCCTGTTCCAGAGCTCCGCCGGAGGGGGCATCGGTCACGAAGGGCTTCTACATCAAGACCATAGCCCCTCCGATGAAGTGTGAGTAGTTCACCTCAGACCTACGGCTCCATAGTTAGTAGCTAGATGGCTTCTTCTCTCTTTTTGGATCTCAATACAATGTTCTCCCCCTCTCTTGTGGAGATCTATTCGATGTAATCTTCTTTTTGCGGTGTGTTTGTTGAGACCGGTGAATTGTGGGTTTATGATCAAGTCTATCTATGAACAATATTTGAATCTTCTCTGAATTCTTTTAATGTATGATTGGTTATCTTTGCAAGTCTCTTCGAATTATCAGTTTGGTTTGGCCTACTAGATTGATCTTTCTTGCAATGGGAGAAGTGCTTAGCTTTGGGTTCAATCTTGCGGTGTCATTTCCCAGTGACAGTAGGGGCAGCAAGGCACGTATTGTATTGTTTCCATCGAGGATAACAAGATGGGGTTTTCATCATATTGCATGAGTTTATCCCTCTACATCATGTCATCTTGCTTAAGGAGTTACTCTATTTTTAACTTAATACTCTAGATGCATGATGGATAGCGGTCGATGAGTGGAGTAATAGTAGTAGATGCAGGCAGGAGTCGATCTACTTGTCTCGGACGTGATGCATATATACATGATCATACCTAGATATTCTCATAACTATGCTCAATTTTGTCAATTGCTCAACAGTAATTTGTTCACCCACCGTAGAATACTTATGCTCTTGAGAGAAGCCACTAGTGAAACCTATGGCCCCCGGGTCTATCTTTATCATATTGATCTCCTACTACTTAGTTATTTCCTTTGCTATTTACTTTGCTTTTATTTTACTTTGCATCTTTATCAAAAAAATACCAAAAATATTATCTTTATCATATCTATCAGATCTCACTCTCATAACTGGCCTTATAGGGATTGACAACCCCTATTTGCGTTGGTTGCGAGGATTTATTTGTTTTGTGTAGGTATGAGGGACTCACGCGTAGCCTCCTACTAGATTGATACCTTGGTTCTCAAAAACTGAGGGAAATACTTACGCTACTTTGCTGCATCATCCCTTCCTCTTCGGGGAAAACCAACGCAGCGCTCAAGAGGTAGCATAGGCCAAACCAAACTGATAATTCGAAGAGACTTGCAAAGATAAACCAATCATACATAAAAGAATTCAAAGGAGATTCAAATATTGTTCATAGATAAACTTGATCATAAACCCACAATTCATCGGATCTCGACAAACACACCGCAAAAGAAGATTACATCGAATAGATCTCCAAGAAGATCGAGGAGAACTTTGTATTGAGATCCAAAGAGAGAGAAGAAGCCATCTAGCTAATAACTATGGACCCGTAGGTCTGAAGTAAACTACTCACACATCACCGGAGAGGCCATGGAGTTGATGTAGAGGCCCTCCGTGATCAATGCCCCCTCCGGTGGAGCTCCGGAAAAGGCCCAAAGATGGGATCTCTCGGGTACATAAGGTTGCGGCGGTGGAATTAGGTTTTCGTGGTGCTCTTGGATGTTTGGGGGGTACGTGGACTTATATAGGAGGAAGAAGTAGGTCGGTGGAGCAACGAGGGGCCCATGAGGGTGGAGGGCGCGGCCAGGGGGTAGGCGCACCCCCCTGTCTCGTGGCCTCCTCGATTGTTTCTTGACGCCCACTCCAAGTCTCCTGGATCACGTTCATTGAGAAAATCACGTTCCCGAAGGTTTCATTCCGTTTGGACTCCGTTTGATATTCCTTTTCGCCGAAACTCTAAAATAGGCAAAAAACAGCAATTTGGGCTGGGCCTCCGGTTAGTAGGTTAGTCCCAAAAATGATATAAAAGTGTAAAATAAAGCCCATTAACATCCAAAATAGATAATATAATAGCATGGAGCAATCAAAAATTATAGATACGTTGGAGATGTATCAAGCATCCCCAAGCTTAATTCCTGCTCGTCCTCGAGTAGGTAAATGATAAAAAAAATTAATGTGGAATGCTTTCTAACATATTTCTATATGTAATTTTTCTTTATTGTGGCATGAATGTTCATATCCGACAGATTCAAGATAAAAGTTTAATATTGACATAAAAATAGTAATACTTCAAGCATACTAACTAAGCAATTATGTCTTCTCAAAATAACATGGCCAAAGAAAGTTATCCCTACAAAATCATATAGTCTGGCTATACTCCATCTTCACCACACAAACTATTTAAATCATGCACAACCCCGATGACAAGCCAAGCAATTGTTTCATACTTTTGATGTTTTCAGACTTTTTCAATCTTCGCGCAATACATGAGCGTGAGCCATGGATATAACACTATATGTGAAATAGAATGGTGGTTGTGGAGAAGACAAAAAGAAGAAGATAGTCTCACATCAACTAGGCGTATCAACGGGCTATGGAGATGCCCATCAATAGATATCAATGTGAGTGAGTAGTAGGGGTGGAAACGGATCGGATGCGGATCAGATAGTGCTCTTACCACTTCCATTTTCATATTTTCAAAACGAATACGAATCCGAATACGGATGTTCTCGGATACGGATGCGGCTCGGATATTATTCGAATACGGATACGTATCGGATATTTTCTTGATTCGGAACGGATACGAATGATATCAACATGTTGCTTAAGTAAATTAGTCGATAGCTATGTGACCTAAAATAATCAACTTGCGACATACAATAAGTCAATGATAAATAGGTTTATGAATAAATACTATTGTAATGCATAATAATTTATAAGTTTAATCATATAAAGAGTAAAATTTAACCACTTATTTGGCTTTTATGTTGGATAATTGAAATATTGGGCCTAGAATTTTAAAAAATACCTCCCATAATCTTCTTCGGATACGGATATATCCACTTCCATATCCATATTTGTGTCAAAATCTCCTACCATATTTTATTTTGTATTTGTTTAATAAATTCGGATACGGACAATTTCCATTTCCATTTTGGTTCGTATGCGGATGTTTCGGATACGAATAGGCATTTTCTCGAATACGAATATCGAATATTTCGGATTATCCGCTACCACTTTCCACCCCTAGTGAGTAGGGATTGCCATGCAACAGATGCACAAGAGCTATAAGTATATGAAAGCTCAACAAAATAAACTAAGTGGGTGTGCATCCAACTTGCTTGCTCACGAAGACCTAGGGCATTTTGAGGAAGCCCATCATTGGAATATACAAGCCAAGTTCTATAATGAAAAATTCCCACTAGTATATGAAACTGATAACTCAAGAGACTCTCTATATGAAGAACATGGTGCTACTCTGAAGCACAAGTGTGGAAAAATGATAGTAGCATTGTCCCTTCTCTTTTTTTCTCTCATTTTTTTGGGCCTTCTCCCTTTTTTATGGCCTTTCTCTTTTTTTCGTCTGGAGTCTCATCCCGACTTGTGGGGGAATCATAGTCTCCATCATCCTTTCCTCACTTGGGACAATGCTCTAATAATGATGATCATCACACTTTAATTTACTTACAACTCAATAATTACAACCTTATACTTAGAACAAAATATGACTCTATGTGAATGCCTCCGGCGGTGTATCGGGATGTGCAATGATGCATGAGTGACATGTATGACAAATTATGAACGGTGGCTTTGCCACAAATACGATGTAAACTACATGATTATGCAAGCAATATGACAATGATGAAGCGTATCATAATAACGGAACGGTGGAAAGTTGCATGGCAATATATCTCTGAATGGCTATGGAAATGCCATAATAGGTAGGTATGGTGGCTGTTTTGAGGAAGGTATATGGTGGGTTTATGGTACCGGCGAAAGTTGCGCGATACTAGAGAGGTTAGCAATGGTGGAAGGATGAGAGTGCGTATAATCCATGGACTCAACATTAATCATAAAGAACTCACATACTTATTGCAAAAATCTATTAGTTATCGAAACAAAGTATTACACGCATGCTCCTAGGGGGATAGATTGGTAGGAAAAGACCATAGCTTGTCCCCGACCGCCACTCATAAGGAGAACAATCAATAAATAAATCATGCTCCGACTTCGTCACATAACGGTTCACCATATGTGCATGCTACAGGAATCGCAAACTTTAACACAAGTATTTCTCAAATTCACAACTACTCAACTAGCATGACTCTAATATCACCATCTCCATATCTCAAAACAATTATCAAGTATGAAACTTCTCATAGTATTCAATGCACTTCTATGAAAGTTTTTATATTATTCCTAAAAGCAAATTTCCATGTTGTTCTAAAGGACTCTCAAAATAATGTAAGTGAAGCATGAGAGATCAATTATTTCTATAAAATAAAAACACACCACCGTGCTCTAAAAGATATAAGTGAAGCACTAGAGCAAAAACTATATAGCTCAAAAGATATAAGTGAAGCACATACAGTATTCTAATAAATTTCAAATCATGTGAGTCTCTCTCAAAAGATGTGTACAGTAAGGATGATTGTGGTAAACTAAAAGGCAAAAACTCAAATCATACAAGACTCTCGAAGCAAAACACATATCATGTGGAGAATAAAAATATAGCTCCAAGTAAAGTTACCGATAGACCAAGACGAAAGAGGGGATGCCATGGTGTCCTTGAGTTTTATCTTGGGGTGCCATGGGCATCCCCAAGCTTAGGCTCTTGCCACTCATTGTTCCATAATCCATCAAATCTTTACCCAAAACTTGAAAACTTCACAACACAAAACTCAAAATAGAAAATCGCGTGAGCTCCGTTAGCGAAAGAAAACAAAACACCACTTCAAGAAGACAAAACACCACTTCAAAATGGCATGGCAATGACAACGGATAACTTAAAGACACCTGGCGCAACGGTCTCATGGCAATGACAACGGATAACTTAACACGCAAGCAAGCACGTACGTTTTGAGTGGCAATTTAAGAATGGTTGATGGCGTTGGCGTGTGCTCGCCGGCACATTCGAATTCAGATCGGCCGAGCCCTTAAACCGGAGGGAAACAGGGGAGCTCAGCTCTGGTTCTCTGCCCATTTTCCGCGTGCATCCGGGCGCTGATTTGTAGAGTACCGGTGGAAAGCGGGCACGCAGGCGCAGCCTCAGATGCGTCCCTCCAAGGAAAGGAACAAGTAGTGTTCAAAGAAATAAATGAGAAATGAGCAAGTACTGGGAGGAGACTCAAGGAAGTATGGTACACATTTTCTACGGTACTAAGTACTCCCTTCATTCCAAAATATAGTGCGTCCGTGTTTTTCAAGGTTCAACTTTGACCATAAATTTAACCAGCGAGACCAACTGCGACGGGAGAAAAAATTATATAATTGAAAACTTCTTTCAAATACGAATTCACTGATATAATTTTTGTTCCCGCTGCAATCGATCTTGATAGTTAAATTTATGGTCAAAATTGAAGCACGTGGATAGAGGAAGCACCTACGTAGTGGAATGGAGAGAGTACTTACTTACACGTGCGTCGGTAAACACTGAAATACTCCATCGTTGTAGTGCGTGAACAGGTAGGTTTACTGCTCACCTGTATTCATTGTTGGATTTTGTTTTCACGAACATGGAGTAGTATATATTTTTTTTTTGCCTAGGACGTCTTTGAAAAGTAATCTTTCCTCCGCATCATGCGGATGGGGCGAATGATGACGGGGCGAAAAGCAGAGGAGGGAGCGTAGTTTGGTGGACCCACTCAACGTCTAGCGAACGTCGACTACTACTCCTCTCCTTGCTGCGCTCCCCTCCCCCCACTTCCGCTCCCGAGCCCCAACGGTCGACTCGGGCCTGCCTCTTAAACCCTCCCCTCCTCTTCCCCCTCCGCGCACGCGCCGCATCCCCCCTCCCCACCCACATTTCAAACCAGGAGAAGCGAAACAAATTCCCCACATAATCCTCCGATCCGCCCACCAAACCGCGCCCCTAATCACGCAGGAATCCTTCATCAATCGCTCGAGTCCACCCATCCAGGTACCCCGCCGACCCCTCCCCAATCTCGACCCGCTAATCGCTCGCTCGCTTGTTACCGGCTCTGATCTCCGTTCGATTTCGCCGCCGCAGCGGAAGGAGACGGAGGGGAAGGGGGGAGCGTCCCCGGCGGCGGCGGCGGCGATGATGGAGGAGGACCCGCTGATCCCGCTGGTGCACGTGTGGAACAACGCCGCCTTCGACGGCTCCAACTCCGCCTCCTCCAACGCCTGGCACGCGCACGCCACGCCCGTGCGCAGGGGCGAGAAGGAGAACCGCCGCCCCGCTGAGACCGACGACGCCGACGCCGACGCCGAGATCGCGCGCATCGAGGCCGAGATCCTGCGCCTCTCCTCCCGCCTCCACCACCTCCGCGTCTCCAGGGGCCACGACGCCAACGCCAAGTCCACCGGGACGCGGCCGCGGGCGAAGGGGCTCGGCCTCGCCCCCCTCGACGACGACCTCCTCGCCGCCGCCGCGGACCCCGACAACCTGATCCCTCTCCCGGAGAAGCAGCAGCCCCCGCCCCCCGCGCAGAAGCCCAGGCCCGCCGCCAAGCAGCAGTTCCCGGCGTCGCGGGGCGGCAGGGGGCTCAGCATCGGCCCGCTCGACATCGCCGCCGCGAACCCCGCCAAGGCCCCCGCCGCGCGTCAGCAGCAGCAGCAGGGCGCTGCCCCCGCAAGCCGCATCCTGAAGCCGATCAAGGAGCCGCCCGTGCAGCGCCGCAGGGGCGTCAGCCTCGGCCCGATGGAGATCCAGCACGGCATCAGCGGCGGCACCAAGCCCGTGGCCGCGGCGGGCGCGGCGCGGGTCAAGCCGTTCCCCGGCAAGCTGAACGCCATCCGCGAAGAAGGGCAGGCTTCCAGGCAGCAGCCCGCGGTCCCCGCTAAGCTCTGGCCGTCGAGCAACGCCAGGCAGCCGCTCGACAGCAGCAAGCAAGGCACGGCGGCGAGCAGGGCCAAGGCGAGGAGCTCCAGCATGAGCCCCAGGGCGAGGAGGCAGTCCATCGCCAGGGCCACGAACAGCACGAGGGGAGGCGTCGCCGCGTTCGGGGCCGCCAAGGTGGTGGCCGACGAGCCCACGCCCAAAGCTGTCATGAACCAGAGCAGCACTGCGTCCACCTGCAGGAGGCCGGCAGGGAGCTCCAAGGTCCGGGTCGTCCCGAGCCGCTACAGCCTCATGCCCGGCGCGTCCCTGGGAGCTGCAACACAGGAGAGGCGCCGCAAGGAGTCTCTCCCGGGATCGACAGGGGGCGCAGGCCAGAAGGAGGAGGAGATCAAAGCGATGCCCACTGAGCCTGTCGACGATGACCTCTCTCCTGAATCACTGGACAAGGTTGCTGAACTGCTCCCGAGGATCAGGACCATGCCGCCTCCCGACGAGACTCCCCGCGACTCGGGGTGCGCGAAGCGGGCCGCCGATCTGGTCGGGAAGCGATCCTTCTTCGCGGCGGCCGCAGCCGGCGATTGCAGTGCCATTTCCTCCTACCAGGCGCGGGTCCTCGAAGCTGAAGCACCGGAGGAGGCAGCAGCAGCAGCAGAGGCCTTGGGCGATGAGGCAGCCTCAGCAGGAGAGGCCTTGGGCGATGAGGCAGCAGCATGATTTTGATCCATTCATGATTGGTCGGAGCGCTTGCTTAACTTGAGCATTTGGTGAGGCTTTTTGCAGCGTGTTACATAGTCAGTCTACTGTTATATTCCTATCTCATGCTTTGTTTGCCGATTTAATTCGTTTAAGGCCCTGCTAGAGTGTGAAGAAGACCTTTATATGGGTGCTCTTGTGTTTAGTTTTACCTGTCAGTCAGTGTGCTCTGTTTGTGTAAGTAGTGTCATGGTGTGGTTCTGAAACCTTTTGGTTGGAAATGTGAGAGGATAATATTCTGCTCGAAAGCTTGCTGAAGTTGAAATGTTTTCTTATTGTATGCAAATTGGTGATGAGTAGCACTTCTTATTCAGCCATTGTTTCAGCAATTTCTCTTCTGCAGACATGTGTTCTGATTTTCAGTTCCTGCATAGGCATAGCTGATAAGATAAAGAATAACAACAGTACAAACGGGGGTGATTGGGTAGCATGATTTATGCTGGACTGACTAAGCTTGTGTCCAAATTCACTGTGAATTCAGTATTGTCAGCCCATTGAACTTGTTTCTTGCATCTATAGATACCTTTATATGGGTGTTCTTGTCTTTAGTTTTACTTGTCAGTCAGTATGCTCTGTTTTCTGTAAGTAGTGTCATCCTGTGGTTCCGGAACCTTTTGTTTGGAAATGCAAGAGGATAATATTCTGCTCGAAAGCTTGTCGAAATGTTTTCCTTCCATAGCTCATGAGTAGCGTTTCTTCTTTCCTTTAGCCTTTGTGTGAGCAATTTCATTTCTGCATACATGTGTAATGGGTTCATGCATAGGCATATAACCGATGAGATAAATAATAACAGTAAAAATGGAGGTGACCGGGTAGCAAAGTGTTGATTATAACAACAGCCAAGAGATGGGCTGACTAAGCTTGAATCAATATTCACTGCATATTCAGTATTGCCAGCCCATTGAACACTTGTCTCATGCATCTATAGATAGATAACTTTGGCTGTAGGGATAAATTTAACCCACAAAGCACAGACAGCTGGGAACAAATGGACAAGTCATTGTTGGAGATCCACGTGCTCATCTTGAAGCATCACGGGATGCTGAAATTGATTGGGAAAGATGAAGAAAGATTTTAGTGGCACCATCATCTATCTATCTATAGTTAAAACAGAATGAGTCATGTTGGGAACAGCATTCATGTAGCTAATGCACGAGTAGCATGCATGGCGGGCTGACAACATTCTGAAAACTAATGCGCACACGGTCCTGATTCCTGAAGCAGAATTGATGTTAACTCATATTTCTTTGCCAGTAACTCATAGAGATCCATGGAGATTACTAATGGGATCATACTGAATTTTTATCTTTCTGAAACTTGGATTCCTACAATTGGCATCTGCCCAAAAACATTTGAAAACATCATGCAGGACATTAATTAGGTGCCTTGTCATCCAACGAAGGCACAAAGAGAAACCTGACAAATAAAAGTGAAAATAGTGGGATCTCACCCAGCAGAAGCTTTGAACGATGAGGCATCATTAGTTAGTATGATTTTGATCCATTCATGATTGGTCGGAGTGCGTGCTTAATTTGAGCATTTGGGGTGAGGCTTTTTGCAGTGTGTTACATAGTCTGCTGTTAGATTCATAATAATGCTGCCATTTCCTTTGTTAGGACCTTTATATGTATGGGTGCTCTTAGGTTTACCTGGCTGTCAGTGTGCTCTGTTTTGTGTAAGTATTGTCAGGTGTGGCACTGAAACCTTTTGTCTGGGACTGTAAGAGGAGATATTCTGGTCCAAAGCTTTGCCGAAATTGAAATGTTTTCCTTTTTGTATGCAAATAGCTGATGAGTAGCATTTCTTATTTAGTCATTGTTTCTACAAATTTATTTCAGCAGACGTGTGTTCTGGTATAAACTGTAGTTTCAGTATACTACAGGACGCGGGTAGTAAGCATAGCTGAGAAGATAACAAGGAGTGTGAAAATGGAGGTTCCTGAGTCCGACAAGTCATCACTAAAAACAAGCTAATGATGGGCTAAGTAAGCATGGATCCAAATTCATCAATTCAGTCGGACAAGTGTTCTCATTAAATCCAACTAGGATATGTAAAAAAATTGATATATTTCTGTGGCAACAGGAGAGCTGTAGAGACTACTAATGGGATCATACTGAATTAGTGAATTTGGATCTGCCCAGAAAACATTTGAAAACAGCATGCAGGCCATTCATTGGGTGCTGCCCTGTCATTTGAGATAAGAATCCCCTTATTAGCATTAGACATGACATACTCCCTCCGTCCCAAAATAAGTGTCGTGGCTTTAGTTCAAATTGAGCCCAATTTGAACTAAAGCCACGACACTTATTTTGGGATGGAGGGAGTATATGTATAGCCTGAGCGAGAAGTACTCTGTTCTTTCTTTCTGCGTTCTTGGATGAAACCTGTCGTTAAGGCAGGCTAGAGTCCGAGGAAGACCTTTATATGGGTGCTCTTGTTTAGTTTTACCTGTCAGTCAGTGTGCTCTGTTTTGTGTAAGTAGTGTCATGGTGTGGTACTGAAACCCTTTTGGTTGGAAATGCAAGAGGATGAGGATAATATTCTGCTCGAAAGCTTGCTGAAATTGAAATGTCTGATAAGTGGCATTTCTTATTTAGTCATTGCTTCAGACATGTGTTCTGGTTTTCAGGTTGCATAGGCATAACTGATAAGATAAAGAATGACAACAGTACAAATGGAGGTGATTGGGTAGCATGATTTTTGCTGGACTGACTAAGCTTGAGTCCAAATTCACTGTGAATTCAGTATTGAATTTGTTTTGTTGCATCTATAGATACCTTCATATGGGTGCTCTTAGTTTTACTTGTCTGTCAGTGTGCTCTGTTTCGTGTAAGTAGTGTCATGGTGTGGTTCTGAAACCTTTTGTTTGGAAATGCAAGAGGATAATATTCCGCTCGAAAGCTTGCCGAAATGTTTTCCTTCTGTAGCTGATGAGTAGCATTTCTTCTTTCATTTAGCCATTGTTTGAGCAATTTCGTTTCTGCACACATGGGTTTCGGTACTATCTACTATGGTTCATGCATAGGCATATAACTGATGAGACAAATAATAACATTAAAAATGGAGGTGACTGGGTAGCAAAGTGTTCATTATATCAACAGCCAAGAGATGGGCTGGCTAAGCTTGTATCAAAATTCACTGCAGATTACAGGTTAAAAAAAAATATTCACTTCAGATTCAGCATTGCCAGCCTATTGAACACTTGTCTCATGCATCTATAGATAGATAACTTTGGTTGTAGGGATAAATTTAACCCACAAAGCGCAGACAGCTGGGAACAAATGGACAAGTCATTGTTGAGATCCACGTGCTCATCTTGAAGTTATCACGGGATGCTGAAATTGAGAGGGAAACATACAGAAAGATTTTAGTGGCACCTCCATCATCTATCTATCTATGGTTAAAACAGAACGAGTCATGTCGGGAACAGCATACATGTAGCTAATTCATGAGTGGCACGCATGGCTGGCTGACAACATTCCGAAAACTAATGCGCACACGTCCTGATTCCTGAAGCACAATTGTGAACTGATACATATTTCTTTGGCGGTAGGAAGAGTAACTTGGAGATCCGTAGAGATTACTAATGGCATCATACTGATTTTTTTATCTTTCTGAAACTTAGTTTCTTATGATGGCATCTGCGCAAAAACATTTGAAAACATGATGCAGGCCATCGGGTGCCCTGTCATTTGTGACAAGAATTCCGCTATTAGCATTAAACGTGACATATAAGTATAACTCGGGAGAGAAGTACGCTGCTCTTTCTTTCTTTCTGCGTCCTTCCATTCATGAAACCTGTTGTTTGCAGGAGGATATTCTGCTTTTATGTTGTGTTGCATAGCTTGCTGAAATGTTCTCTCTTTGTGTGCAAGTAGCTGTTGAGTGGCGTTTCCTAGTCATTGTTTCGGCAGACATGTCGTCTGTTAGAAACTGTATTTTCAGACTCAGTAGTAGTACAGTACGTCATAGCTGAGAATATAAAAGAACATTGAAAATGGATGTTAACTGCAAGTGAGCAGGACAAGTGTTCTCATTAAAAATAACAAACAAATGATGGATGTGTGAAAGAAGATACATTGATCACTTTGCTAAGGCCCTGCTAGAGTGTGAAAAAGACCTTTATATGGTTGCTCTTAGTTTTACCTGTCAGTGAGCTCTGCTTTGTGTAAGTAGTGTGTGGTACTGAAACCTTTTGTTTGGAAATGCAAGAGGATATTCTGCTCCAAAGCTTGCTGAAATGTTTTCCTTTCATAGCTGATGAGTAGCTATTCATGTATAGGCATATAGCAGTAGATATGGAGGCTCTTGGGTAGCAGAGTGTTCATTAACTACAACCAAAGAGATGGACTGACTAAGCCTGAATCCAAAATCACTTCAGATTCAGCATTGCCAGCCCATTGCCAACCCAAATTCACTTGTTTTGATGCATCTATATATAAGTTTGGCTCTAGGGATAAATTTAACCCATAAAGCACAGACAGCTAGAAGCCTGGATAAGTCGATGCTGTTAATTCACGTGCTCATCTTGAAGTATCACGGGATGCTAAAATTGACAGGGAAAGATAAAGAAAGATTTTAGTGGCACCATCGTCTATCTATCTATAGTTAAAACAGAATGAGTCATATTGGGAACAACATACATGCAGCTAATGCATGGCTGGCTGACAACATTCTGAAAACTAATGCGCACACATCCCGATTCCTGAAGCAGAACTGATGTTAACCTTATATATGCAAAAATTGATATGTGGCAGTAGGAAGGAAACTCATATAGAGAGCTCTAGATGTTACTAATGGGCACACTGAGTTTTCTTTCTTAAACTTATTTCCTATAATTGTTAAAAAAAAGGGCAGCCCGGTGCATGTAGTTTCCTATAATTGTTATCTGCCCAAAAACATTTGAAAACATCGTGCAGGCCATTAGGTGCCCTGTCATCAAAGAGAAAGCCAACAAATAAAAATGAAAAGTGAGGGATCTCACCCAGCCGAAGCTTCGAGCAACGGGGCATTAGTTTGATTTTGACCTGTTTTTGACTGATCATAGTGCTTGTTTGATTTGAGCATTTGGGTGAGGCTTTTTGCAGTGTGTTACATAGTCTGCTGTTACCTTCATATGCTGCCATTTCCAAAGCTTGCTGAAATTGAAGTATTTTTCTCCTTCGGTATGCAGATAGCTGATGAGTAGCATTTGTTATTTAGTCATTGTCTCTACAAATTCATTTCAGCAGACATGTGTTCTGGTATAAACTGTAGTTTCAGTATACTACAGTACGCGGGGAGTAAGCATAGCTGAGAAGATAACAAGGAGTGTGAAAATGGAGGTTCCTGAGTCGGACAAGTCACTATAAACAAGCAAAATGATGGGCCAAGTAAGCATGGCTCCAAATTCATCAATTCAGTCGGACAAATGTTCTCATTAAATCCAACTAGGCTATGTAAAAAATTGATAGTATATTTCTGTGGCAGCAGGAGAGCTGTATAAATTACTAATGCGATCATACTGAATTTACTAATTGGCATCTGCCCAAAAACATATGAAAACAGCATGCAGGCCATTCATCGGATGCCTGTCATTTGAGACAAGAATCCCCTTATTAGCATTATTAAACATGGCATATAAGTATACATAACTTGGGTGAGAAGTACTCTGTTATTTCTCTCTGCGTCCTTGGATGAAACCTGCTGTTTGCAGGAGGATATTCTGCTCTTAGGTTGTTTGCAAAGCTTGTTGAAATAATTCTCCTTTCACGTGCAAACAGTGTTTCCTAGTCATTGTTTCAGCAGACATATCCTCTGTTAGAAACTGTATTTTCAGACTTTCAGTACTATAGTACGTCCAGTGCTGCAGTTCATGCATAGGCAATATACATTAGCTGAGAATATAATAAGAACAGTGAAAGTGAGTCGGACAAGTGTTGTTGATTAACAACAACCAAAAGATGGACCAAGTAAGTAAGCATGAGTCCAAATCCACTGAGAATTCACTATAATTCAGCATTGCCGGAGACACGTGAACCAAGATCCAGTGATCGCTTTGGCTCCAGGGTTAAATTTGACCCACAGAGCACAAATACAAACAGCTAGAAGCCTGGACAAGCCATCGCTGGAGTGATTCACGTGCTCATCTCATCTCGATGCATCACGGGATGATAAACTTGAGATGGAAAGATAAAGAAGGAATCTCTAGGTCGATAGTAGGACAACATCTTCTTGTCTTGGTATTTATCTGACAACAGCGCAGGTGCTGTAATTTGCTGGACTTGTCAGGGTTGACGGTTCAGCGTTACAAGATGTCTGAAACCCCCATGACAAAACCTGAATTTCAACTGGAATTTACAACTTCCAAGGGCTGATCATCACACCAGACTGATGACAAAACTTGAATTTCACTGAAGTTGCAATGTACAGCACAAGGGAAGCACACTGATGGTTGGATGTAGATATGCAGAAACTATGGACAGCAAATCAAATGTACTAACGCTAAATCAAAGGGGTGTTTAGTAAAGACATCTGAGTAAGAAACGAGTGTCAGCAAAACTGAATAACTTAGGCGCTCCATATCTTGCTGAACATCGACTGCAGCCTGCTGCTGTTGGCGATCTTCTTGACGACCTTCTTGGCGTCGGGGTCGCCGGAGTCGGCCAGCTCCTTGAGGCTCCTGAAGTGCTCCGACGACACGATCTTCTTCCTCCCGGCGCCGGTCTCGGCCAGCGACGTGACGGCGGAGAGGATCAGCCCCTTGGCCATCAGCTTGCCCTCGGACGGGTCGAGCAGCTGCAGCAGCCGGTCCAGGTTGTCGCCGTCCTGGATGAAGATGACCCGGTTCCCGTGCAGCGCCAGCAGGCTGGACAGCACCTGCGCCGCCATCTCCCGCACCCGGAAGGACTTCGCGGCGAGCAGGCCGGCGAGCGCGGGGAAGTACCCGGCCCGGGCCATCATCCGGCTGTACTCCTCCGAGGCCTCCGCGAGGTGGCGGAGGATCTTGAGCGTGCAGTCCAGCACCGCGTAGTCGCCGTTGTTGAGGTAGTGGAGCAGCCAGCCCAGCACGTCGGAGCTGGTGAGGTCGTCGATGGAGCTCGCCGAGGAGAAGCAGAAGAACCAGATGGCCGCGAGGGCCACCTCGCGTGCCTTGTAGGAGTAGGGGAGGTCCGGGTATATCAGCTGGAGGAGCGACTGGATCACCCCCATGCTGATGGCTTCTTCCCTCACGTCGGCGTCGTCGAGCGCCATAGCGTGCAGCAGCTCCACGGAGCCGAGCTTGCGGACCTCCTCCATCTTCTGCGAGAGCTTTACCAGCTCGGTCACCACGCCCTGCTCCACCATGAACATCTTTACTTCTTCCACCCTGCTCAGGTTCCGGAGCACGGCGAAGGAGGAGCTGAGCAGCCGGCCGCCGCTGCCGGCGTCGGCGCAGGCGTGGAGGAGCGTCGTGACGCCGCCGTGCGCGCACACGGCCCACACGTTGTCCGAGTTCTCCGTCAGCTCCCGCAGCGCCTGCGCCGCGCGCTCCCTGGCGAGCGCCGTGGCTGCGCCCACGCCGCCCGCGTTCTCCAGCACCTGCACCAGCGGCGCGATCACGCCGGCCTTCACCAGCATGCCCCTGTACGAGTCGGACCCCGCCACGACGGCCACCGCGCCCGCGGCCTCCTCCTGGACGCGCGGGTCCCGCGACTCGAGGAAGCCGGCGAGCACGGCGACGCCGTCGTCCACGTCGAGCGCCACCACCCGCACGCACGCCTCGTCCTCCGACATGAGCTCGGCGATGGTGGCCAGCGCCTGCGCCCGCTGCACGGGCCCGCCGATCCTGATCCGGGAGAAGAGGTCCTTGAGGAAGAACCGCTTCTCGGCGACGCCCGCGTCGGCGCCCGGCCGCACCGTGACGATGGCCTGCGACGGCGACGTGGCCGCGCCGGTGGAGGCCATCTCCTTGAGCTGCCGCACGTGCGCCTCCAGCTTGGCGCTCAGGCCGTCCATGTCGCTCCGCAGGCGCAGCCGCCCGCCGCCGTACGTGCCGTCGCTGCACTGCGAGGCCACGTCCAGGATGCCCCTCACGGTGGCCGAAGCAGACTGCAGAAACTGAACCAGCACATGATACTCCTCCCCCTTCTCGTCCTCCTCCTCCTCGCCGTGGCCGCCATTGCCGCGCAGCAAACTGAGGCCGGAGCAGAGCTGGCGGAGCTTGTCCTTGACGGAATTCCACTTGGTCGGGAACTGCGGGACGGAGCAGGCCAGCGAAGACGACGCCAGAGTCTCCAGCACCATCAGCGCCTCGCCATGGCTGCCCTCTGCCCCTGGCACCACTTCTGTTTCCACCATTGCTGCCGGCGCTGCTTCTCCCATCTCTGCAACCATGGCGACGAACCAACACACGCGCGCGCGCACTCCCCAGCCCTGTACCGCCACCTATCTGGTAGCATGCATCTTGAGGAGCTCGCAGCTAACCAACTGATGATGATGATGCTGGTGCGAGTAGGAGGAGGAGCTGGTAGGGAGGGAACTCGACGGAGAGCTTCAACTATTAATGGAGGCGTTGGTGCGGGTAAGTGACAAATTGTCAGTTTTGTACCCATGCAGGCAGGAGTAGCCCGTGTGCGCCGCATCGGCGTGGCCACTGGCTAGGGTAGATGGGTTGCTGCTGGTTGGTGCCGCACCTGTCCTCACTCACCCGTCTCTGATCTGTCTTCTTGTTAGCCCTCCTCCTCCTGCCCCAACTTGCTGCCCTCCTTTTGGTTTCTTCCATTGGAATCTTGCTGCCTGCTCCCTCCAAAATCTCCATGCCCACAACATCATTTCTTAAGCCAACAATCTCATTTGGTAAAATATAATTTAACTAGCTAGTGCTAGTATAGTAGTATAATACTCGATTTGGAATGATGGGGTTGATCAGTGGGTTGGGTGGGAGCTAGTGAGTGATCAGGGGAGCTGAACATATGCCTGAGAGTGAGATCATCGTGCATGCGATAATGGGGCCATGGGCTACGGTTAAGGGTTGGTGATTATGCACTAGCCCATTATGGAATTCAGGATCTGTGAGGGCATCATCGGTCGAGTGTGTGTACCTTTCCCTGAGTAAAATATCGGCAAAGGCCTAGGCTTTACGCTTCCTCCTCCCGTTATTAAGTACTCCACGAACTGTACGTCGTGGCTGGGGATGCAATGCATGCATGGAAGCTGCTGTGCAGTGCAAAGCCAGTGCTGTTGGGGGACCTGGCCTGACCAACCTCAGCCGTAGGTCCGTATGATACTTGTGTGAAGGTAAAGTCACGGTACAGGGGACTGGCCCAACTAACTCGCCCTGCTCTGATCATGAGCTCGTCTGTTCTATTGTTAGCTGGTTGTGTGCCGAGGCAAAATTTCATGTTTTGACCCTTTTCGTATACTAATTCAGGATCTGACCCAAATTGGAAAGAATTTCGGGATTTGACTCTTTCGCTACCGTCAAGGGTCATGGCGGTAGGGTTAGACAGGCTACCGCCAGGGTCCCTGGCGGTAGGGTGCGACGGAGGGGGACGGCGGCCGTTTGCCCGTGCTGACGTGGATAACTACCCTACCGACAGGGACCCTGACGGCAGCCTGTCTGACCCTACCGCCAGAACCTTTGACGGTAGGGGGTGGCTTGGGTTTTTGCCTTGGAAAGCTTCTGTAACGAAAAATTGCAGTGGCCACCTACCGCCAGGGGGTTGGCGGTAGGCTGTGTGACCATACCGCCAGGGTCCTTGGCGGTAGGGTCCTGTGTTTTAGGATTTACAGGTTTAATTGCTTGCTTCTTTTCAAAAACAATATCACAACACTGATATAGAGTCAGAAAAACAGATCTCAAACAATTAAAATTGGGCATCACATACACATTAATAAAAGTTGAACTAAATAGACATGTCAAACGAAGTTCAACTCATTAGCAAACGGAGTTCCACATAGTTTCACAAATAGCAAACACATAGTTTCACAAATAGCAAACACATAGTTCCACGTAGTTTCACAACCACTAGGCAACTACAAGAGCCAAGTATTCAAGAGCAGAATTACTTGCTTCTGCTCCTCTTGGAGGTACGGTCCTCATTCCTCTTTGAACGAGTCTCTTCGGTCTTCTTCTTGGGTCGTCGAGTAACCGGTCTCTGGAAAGGGTCCGGTGTCGGTGTCAAAACCGGCGGATCTCGGGTAGGGGGTCCCGAACTGTGCGTCTGAGGTTGATGGTAACAGGAGACAGGGAACACAATGTTTACCCAGGTTCGGGCCCTCTCGATGGAGGTAAAACCCTACGTCCTGCTAGATTAATATTGATGAGTATGGGGTTTACAAGAGTTGATCTACCACGAGATCGTAATGGCTAAAACCCTACAAGTCTAGCCTATCTGATTATGATTGTCTTTACAGACTAAACCCTCCAGTTTATTTAGACGCCGGAGGGGACTAGGGTTATACAAAGTCAGTTACATAGAAGGGAGGTAGTATACTACCCGGCCGCCTGGCTTGCCATCCACGCAAAGAAGAGTCCTATCCGGACACGGGAGAAAGTCTTCTATCTTATATCTTCATGGTCCAATAGTCCGACCCATGCCCAATAGACCGGACGCCTGATGACCCCTTAGTCCAGGACTCGCTCAGTAGCCCCTGAACCAGGCTTCAATGACGAGGTGTCCGGCGCGCAGATTGTCTTCGGCATTGCAAGGCGGATTCCTCCTCCGAATACTCCGACACAGTCTTCGAACACCAAGATCGTGTCTGGATCTACAAAACAAGTTCCGCACACCACTTCAGATAATATAATATTTCACGAGTCCAATCCGCTGGCAACTTCTTGCAATGTAACACTACATCACCTCCCGGTCGTTATTTCGAACCGTTTTTCGGCCTGCCGCTCCATATTCCGAGATGTGGCTTTATTGGCACGTCTTGTCAAAGTAGAGATCGTGTCCCTCTATTGCGGGATTCTCATCAATACGGGCGCGGGTAATCCAACCGCGCCGTTCGCACGGCCCTTGGGAATAGGCAAGTTCAAGGCGAGTGGGGAGGGGCTTAATATTCACTACCTTTATAAAGAGATAAGGATTCCCCTCTTTCACCCACACCCTCTCCTTCTCTTTTCCCTCCCATTCTCAAGCTCCAGCGCCCGAGTCCTTGTCTTTTCCGCCTCAAGAAAGCACTCGACCATGTTCGGATCTGGAGCGCAAGGCAAATGGATGGCCTCCTCCATCAAGGAGAAGGACATCACCAAGCTTCGGGAGGCCGGGTATCTGGCGAAGGAAATCGCCCATAGGCTTCCGGCCAAGGGGCAAATCGTCCCCACCCCGAAGCCCAATGAGAGGGTGGTGTTTATCCCCTATTTTGTCCACGGGTTAGGGTTTCCTCTCCACCCTTTCGTCCGTGGACTCATGTTTTATTATGGGCTAGATTTCCATGATCTAGCTCCAAACTATTTCCTCAACATCTGGGCGTTCATTGTCGTGTGTGAGGCTTTCCTCCGTATTCCACCCCACTTCGGACTGTGGCTCAAGATCTTCAACGTGAAGCCGAAGGTGGTGGATAGCCAACACGCGGAGAGCGGAGGCGCCATGGTGAGCAAACTCCCCAATGTCACATGGCCCAAGGGTACTTTTGTGGAGACCGTCAAAGAGTGGCAGAAACTGTGGTTCTATATCACAGAGCCCTGAGATACCACCTGGGCCGCAGCCCCCGAATTCAAGTCCGGAGTTCCAATGCGGCTCACCTCCTGGATAGAGAAGGGCCCAAATTGGTCCTCGTCAGACGAGCTAATCGCGCTACAAACACGCATCCAAAGCATGTTGGATAAGAACATCAAGCTCGTCAACGTGATCCAGGTGATGTTAATCCGGCGGATCCTTCCATGCCAGAGCCGGACTTGCCCTTTGTGGGAATTCGATCCGGAGAAGCACCGGACCTTGGAGAGGCTCTTCGAAACCACACACGAAGATATCTGGAAGTTGCTCTCAAGGGCAATGAGACACCGCCGAAGACGGGCGAGGACCGCGGGCACGATCTGGCCCATCCCGCCAGTGCGGTAAGTCTTTCGTGTTTCAAGGTGTATCCTCTAGTTGCTTATTCAAGGGAGATACTTAAACTCCACTAGCAATTTTTTCAGGTATGGACAGAGAAAGCGGAGCGGATTGAGTGCCCGGCTCCGCTGCCTGAGGAACCAGCCATCCCTCTTCTGACGAAGATGCTGGTTCTGGCGCCTTACCAGCCATCGGAGAAGAAGGCCAAGGGGACCCGGGGTGGCCTCCGCTCCAAAGGAGCTTCGGACAGGACGTCCAAAGACGACAAGACTCCCTCCTCCGCTGCCGAAGACGACGATGAGGACGAGGAGGAAAGAAGCTCTCCCCCTGAAGGAGGAAAGAAGAAGAGGGCGGCCTCCACGAATCTGGAGGCAGAAGCGTCCAAGAGGGGGAAGAACTCCCTTGCGGACAACTCCACGTGGGACATTGACAGCAGCCCAGAGCCGCGCTGCTGAAACAAGCCCCTGGCCGCATCATGAGTACTCAGAAGACTCTGACACATTGATGTATTCGGCCTCTTCGGTTCGCAGTTTTAACGCTTTAAATCATGCGCTTGTAGTCCGGCCCACGATAGCTCCCTGCGATCCTCATCAGGAGGTTCGCTGGATTCAAAGGCGATGGCCAGTGAGTCACCACCGGCCGCTCAATCTCCCACAGCCAGGGGTGACGACGAGGTGCTGTCCAAAAGGACCTCCCGGGCCAGGAAGAGGTTCAGGAGGCTTTCCGGGTGGCGCCAGAGGGTGACCCTTCGGCCGGCGAACACCTGGGAGAGAGAACCCCCCATGGATACTGGCGATGGGGGTCGTGTCTAGTTCGAACCCCAGCCGGATATGGTTCCGGAGACCTATACGACTCCGGAATCTGATAAGCAACCTCCTTCAAAAGAAGGAGGTGTGCCTATTCCGCCGGTGACCTCTATCCAGCCAGAGGCACCGGATAATCTGCTGGAAGCGTTGCGAGGCGCTTCCATTGTGGAGGAACACCGCATCCTTATGGGTACGGTGTATGAGAGGGTTCAGTCCGTCAAGAGCGGACTGACCGAAGCCTGCACCAGCCTGCTGACAGGCTTTGAGGTAAGCGATGCGAGAAAGAAGGTCATAGTATAGACAGTGTAGCCCCTGAGACACTGTCCGGTGTTCGGAAAGGAAAAGCCGGACAGAGGATCAAGTAATTTTCACAGAAAACTAACTAAATATGTCTTATGAACACATGTGTCGCTGTTGGCCGCCACCTCTCATGCCGTTGAGGTCTCCGGACTAAAGCAGAGTCTTGAGCAGGCCGAAGAAGAGATTTGCCTTGTGAAAAGGCAGCTGGAGGACAAACTAGGTATATGGAGACTTGATGTATATTCGGAAAGAATAAACGATGTATATTGATTGTAGTGCCGTGATATTTGTAGGAGCAGCGACTGAGGTTGAAACCCTCAAGGAAGCACTGGCCGAGGCTGAGGAGAGGGTGGCGAAGGAACGATCTGTCCGGAGAAAGCATGAGGCCCGGGTTGGGGAGTTCCAGCAAGAGCTTCAGGATGCTTTGAAGAAATACGAGTCCTTGGAGCGTCAGCATGCGGACCGAGAGTCCGAGGTTGAGAGGGCCCGCCAAAGCACACAAGAGGCCCGGACCGAGGCCCAAGGCGCCCTCCGAGAAATCCAGGAGGCCAAAAAGATCGCCGCGGGTAAGGCTTTTATTATGCTGAGCAAGTATGCGAAGAAGATGTATCTCTTACTGACCCGGATTTGGAGTTCTCCAAGGGCGTTTGTGGATCTGCCACACAACGTGTCTGACGCCGCTGAATTCTTCCGAGCTGAAGAGGGGAGTTCGACGGAGAAGCTGTTCTGGTCGCAATACCTTGCATCAGAACATCCGGTGCCCTTGACCGACCAGCTAAAACAGCTGGTCGAACTGCATAGGGTGGCTGAACTGGCCATGAAGGACTTGATAGTCCAGCTATGGCCAATCGATACTATACCCAGCAGCTACTTCGGTCTCGTGAAGCGGCTAGTCGACGCCTGCCCTCGGCTTGATTCCATCAAGCGGTCGGTTTGTATCGAAGGTGTGCGGATGGCCTTCGCCCGTGTCAAGATGTAGTGGGCGAAGATGAATGCTGCCACGGTTGCGACGGAAGGACCGCCCGTGGGCAAGGAGTACCGCACGCACGAGCGATATTTTAGCAAAGTCCTTGAGGGATCCTGCATGGTGGCGGAGCAGTGTATGAAGGATGTAATCTTTGAATGAATAATGTTATATTGTCTCGCCCTGTATTATAAAAACAAGTTCGACTATGTAATATAATGTTTGTTTAACATTTTACCTCCTGTTCGGCCATGTTTATGGAATTTTGAGAGTTGGACAGTCGTCGGCTTTAGCCCCCACGTAGGTAGTACGTGGGTGTTCAGGATGGGATCTAAACACTCTTGATCCAATTTGTTTGGTCCTTAAAGGAGGTGTTTAGTGCAACGAACCAGGCAATCAGACTATGTGGCTTTATCACCCTCACTTAGCAAGAGGAGTTCTACAATGAAAATTTTAGGTGCAGCCCTAGTGTCCAATCTAGAGTACTGTAATCACCTGATCGGGTAAAAAGCCGATTCATCACATAATGCGGAAATAATCGCTAAAGATTTGAGCCCTCCGAAGAGCTGACCGGCTCTTGCCGTATCATGACAGTCAATTTTCAGCTTTATCTACTGAGGTGCTCATCCGGATAAACCAGGACACAATCGTAGTAGTTCTCCCTTTACTACCCTAGCCGATATAGCGGAATGTAAGGTAGTAAGCACAGGAGCCGGGCAACCCAACTATTGACCAAAGACATGATTCGGAGCCAATGCATATAATGCTAAATTCGGGCTGCCGAACTATGTTGTAGAAATTGTTCGGACTTTGTTGCCGTATTATGGGTCACAACGAAGGCCCTGGCAGATTAAAGCGTACCAAAGTGTACGGTCGCAACTTTGAGAAAATCATCAAAGAAAAGGGCAAAAGGGTAGTAAGCCAGTGCCGCAGAAGTTGGGCCGCAAACTGTTTCCATTATAGTTTGATTAATACGTCAAAGCGTATTCGTACAAGTGGTGCAATAAGCAACCGGGCTATTTGACATGCCCTGACCAAGGGACAGCCGCGTGAGGGTCCTGAAGGCAGGTAGAGTGATCGTTAAAGAGACCATATAAGAATTCCCTTGTACGCCAGTGCTTCTTGCCATCTTGGTATATCCATCCTGCCGAAAGGACCGATGATCAGGTCGTCAGAAAACATCTGTGGAAAAGGGACCTGCAAAGGATAAAAAGGAAAAATGGAAAGTATGTGTGTCCACGAGCGGTCGAGCCGTATTATGGATCACAAGATAGTTATGCCTCCGTCTATGCCCATGGTATTTTGAGTGCATAGTTATGTACGCGCGGTAGAATGCCGCTTCTTGGTTGGGACGGGGACGGCGGCCGAGTTGCTAGTCGCGCTCTTGATGAGCTGGGCTATCCTGCTGTAGAGTAGTCCGGACTCGTTTGATAGTGTCCGGGAGTTCGGCCGACGAATTAAGGTTCTGCTTGAGGAGGCCGCTCTGTACTTATGCTGCTAACGCGGCGGTGTGCTCCTCGGTAGGGAGGGAGCGTTCCGTGTTCCCATTGACTGTTATGACGCCGCGTGGACCGGCCATCTTAAGCTTAAGATAAGCGTAGTGTGGCACCGCATTGAAGCATGCAAATGCGGTTCATCCGAGCAGTGCATGATAGTCGCTGCGAAAGGGGACGATATCAAAGATTAGCTCTTCGCTTTGGAAATTGTCCGGAGATCCGAAGAGAACCTCTAGTGTGATTGACCCCGTATAGTGGGCCTCTACACCTGGTATGACTTCTTTAAAGGTAGTCCTTGTGGGCTTAATTCTTGATGGATTAATGCCTATTTTGCACGATGTATCCTGATAGAGCAGGTTCAGGCTGCTGCCACCATCCATGAGGACTCGCGTGAGGTGAAATCCATCAATTATTGGGTCGAGGACCAGTGGGGCTGAGCCACCATGACGGATACTGGTCGTATGATCCCTGCGATCAAAAGTGATCGGGCAGGAAGACCATGGGTTAAACTTTGGGGCGACTAGCTCCATCGCATAGACGTCCCTAAGCGCGCGCTTGCATATATCATGTTTACTGTTTTAACTTGGGGGGGGGACTTTTTCTGCCCCCCTGTGTTCGGTGGCCGGGGCTCCTCGTCGTCATCTTCGCTTTGCGACCCCTTCTCCTTGTTCTTGGCGTTTAATTTGCCGGCCTGTTTGAAAACCCAACAGTCTCTGTTGTTATGGTTGGCTGGTTTGTCAGGAGTGCTGTGTATCTGGCATAGGCGATCGAGTATGCGGTCCAAGCTGGATGGGCCCGAATTGTTCCTTTTGAATGGCTTCTTCCGCTGGCCGGACATGGAGCCGCTGAATCCGGCGTTGACCGCCGTGTCATCGGTATTATCACCGTTGCTTCGACGCTTGTGTCTATTGCATCAGGGCTTGCCGTTGCTGCTCTTGGCTTCCGCAGTGCCAGGTTCGCTTTCCCTGTTATTGCTACGGGCTAGCCAACTATCTTCGCCCACACAAAAGCGGGACCGTAAGGGCTGCCATGGACTTCGGCTTCTCTTGGCCGAGGTGTCGGGCGAGCCATTCATCCCGGATGCTGTGTTTGAAGGCCCCCAAGGCTTCGGCATCCGGACAGTCGACGATGTGGTTCTTTTTAGTTAAGAACCTAGTCCAGAGTTTCCTGGTCGACTCTCCGGGATCTTGAATTATGTGACTTAAGTCATCGGCATCCGGAGGTCGAACATATGTACCTTGAAAGTTGTCAAGGAAGGCTTCTTCCAAGTCCTCCCAGCTGCCAATGGAACTTTCAGGCAGGCTGTTCAGCCAGTGCTGGGCTGGCCCCTTGAGCTTTAGGGGGAGGTATTTAATGGCATGAAGGTCATTGTCACGGGCCATATGAATATGGAGAGTGAAGTCTTCGATCCATACCGCGGGGTCTGTGGTTCCATCATATGATTCGATATTCACGGGTTTGAACCCTTCTAGGAATTCATGTTCCATGACTTCATCAGTGAAGCAGAGAGCGTGTGCGGCGCCTCTATATCGGGCCAGTTCGTGACGTAGTTCGGATGGAGTCCGTTTGCGGCTTTCGGCTCGGCCGTAATTGTACTTGCCATGTTCGGCTTGGTAGCCGTCGTTGCACGTCGAGGCACACCCCCGTGATCCGTAGATCGATCTGGCCGGACCTATTTTGTTCTTTAGGCCCTGCCGGAGAGCATACGTGTACCCCTGAGTAGTTTTGTCTTTGCCTTTACGGTGAGGTAAGGCGGGCTGGGTTTGGCTTGAGTTGCCGCTTTATCCCGACCCCGTGCTGGTCAGTCAGCTGCGTTGCGCGATGATGGTACATGCTCCAGCGCCTCGTCATCGAACTGAGGTAGAAATTTGCGCTTCAGGTAACTTTTGACTGGGCGCTTGAGGCCTTATTCCTCGGCTGCCAGGACATCAGTCCATCTATCGTTGAGCAGATCTTGATCAGCTTAAAGCTGCCGCTGTTTCTTTTTCAGGCTATAGGCAGTGGCTATTAACTGGCGCTTGAAGCACTCCTGTTCAAGAGGTTCCTCAGGCACAATAAAATCCTCGGTGCCGAGGCTTGCCTCATCCTCGGAGAGCGGAAGATAATTACTGTCCTCCGAGTCTTCGTGCGTGGCCTGTTCATCAGGGCTAACTTGCCTGTCACCCCGTTCATCTTGTTCGGAAGTTGCCTCAACGGGGTTTTCATTGTCTTCGGCACCGTCCAGAGTGTTATCTTCTCCTGTGCCGGTGTTGTTGTCTTTGCTGCGGCGTGACTTAGAGCGGCGCCGCTGACGCCGGTGCTTTGGTTGTATCTCGGGAGGTTTATCCTCAACTGGATCTTCCTTGTCATCGCCGCTATTCTCTTTTGGTGTATCCACCATGTATACGTCATACGAGGAAGTGGCCGTCCAGCATCCGGCAAACGGCGGGTTTTGGGCCTCTTCTTCTCCGGCATCGTCGTCCATACCGTCGATGTCGTCAGAGCCGTAATCGAGCATGTCAGTTAAGTCTTCGACAATGGCTATTAAGTGGGCGGGGGGTGGGAAGCGAAATTCGTCATCAGCCTCCAGTTCGAACCGGATATAATTCAGTTGTGAGGCCCCGCTAAGGAGAGTGTTTTTAATGAGTTTAGCACATCGCCCAAAGGCGAGTGTCGGAAGATGTTTGCGGAGCTGAATTCGATGATCGACGCCCGGTCAAGCTCGTCATGCGCGGATGCACATGCTTCGGAACCTGTAGCCGGAAGTGTGTCCGAGGTTCTGGCAACACAGATCTTACTTGAGGTTGGGTCTGTGTGCGGCTCCAACGCCGCTGAGTCTGCAGCCTCCGTGGCAGGGTTGAGCCTCTCGTCCTCGGATGGCGTGACCTGCTCCAGATCTAGAGCTGGAGTAGTTGTAGGTTCTATCTCCTGGGTGTAGTTCGATGACAGATTTAAGCCATGTTCATCATGGTGACAGGGAGCGGCTACTTCTGCGGTCTCGAATTCGTTGAAGATCAAGTCTCCGCGGATGTCCGTGACGTAGTTCAAGCTTCCAAATCTGACCTGATGGCCAGGGGCGTAGCTATCGATCTGCTCTAGATGGCCAAGCAAGTTGGCCCGCGGTGCGAAGCTGTCGAACACGATGATTTGTTTGGGGAGGAAGGTTTCTCCCTGGACAATGTTTTTGTGGATGATTGACGGCGCCATCGAACCTCTTGGCGACGACACAGCGGAACTCTCAATGAAAGCACCAATGTCGGTGTCAAAACCGACGGATCTTGGGTAGGGGGTCCCGAACTGTGCGCCTGAGGTTAATGGTAACAGGAGACAGGGAACACAATGTTTACCCAGGTTCGGGCCCTCTCGATGGAGGTAAAACCCTATGTCCTGCTAGATTAATATTGATGAGTATGGGGGTTACAAGAGTTGATCTACCACGAGATCGTAATGGCTAAAACCCTAGAAGTCTAGCTTATCTGATTATGATTGTCTTTGCAGACTAAACCCTCCAGTTTATATAGACACTGGAGGGGACTAGGGTTATACGAAGTCAGTTACATAGAAGGGAAATAGTATATCCGGCTGCCTGGCTTGCCATCCACGCAAAGAAGAATCCTATCTGGACACGGGAGAAAGTCTTCCATCTTGTATCTTCATGGTTCAATAGTCCGGCCCATGCCCAACAGATCGGACGCCTGAGGACCCCTTAGTCCAGGACTCCCTCATCCGGACTCAACAAATCCTTCTTCTTCGGATTCCTCTTCGGCAGCTGAGATGGTTCAGATGATTGAGTTGGTGGAGGTCCATAATCTTCATCGTACTCCTCCTCCCCATTGCTCTCAACCTCCTCTTCCTCATGATAGGCCTCCTCCTCCTCTTTCTTCATGTGTGGCCTCCTCCTCCTCCTCAACCAACCTAGATGACAAGGGAACATGGCTCGATGAGCCGATGTGACCCTGTGTGGCTGCAGGATGATAAGCTTCAACCGACCCAGCTCCAACACACTGATGACCCACAAGTATAAGTGATCTATCATAGTCCTTTCGATAAGTAAGAGTGTCGAACCCAACGAGGAGCAGAAGGAAATGATAAGCGGTTTTCAGCAAGGTATTCTTTGCAAGTACTGAAATAAGTGGTAACAGATAGTTTTGTGATAGGATAAATTGTAACGAGCAACAAGTAACAAAAGTAAATAAAGTGCAACAAGGTGGACCAATCCTTTTGTAGCAAAGGATAAGCCGAAACAAACTCTTATAATAGGAAAAGCGCTCCCGAGGACACATGGGAATATCGTCAAGCTAGTTTTCATCACGTTCATATGATTCACGTTCGATACTTTGATAATTTGATATGTAGGTGGACCGGTGCTTGGGTGCTGTTCTTACTTGAACAAGCATCCCACTTATGATTAACCTCTATTGCAAGCATCCGCAACTACAACAAAAGTATTAAGGTAAACCTAACCATAGCATGAAACATGTGGATCCAAATCATCCCCTTATGAAGCAACGCATAAACTAGGGTTTAAGCTTCTGTCACTCTAGTAACCCATCATCTACTTATTACTTCCCAATGCCTTCCTCTAGGCCCAAATAATGGTGAAGTGTTATGTAGTCGACGTTCACATAACACCACTAGAGGCTAGACAACATACATCTTATCAAAATATCAAACGAATACCAAATTCACATGACTACTAATAGCAAGACTTCTCCCTTGTCCTCAGGAACAAACGTAATTACTCACAAAGCATATTCATGTTCATAATCAGAGGGGTAATAATATGCATATAGGATCTGAACATATGATCTTCCACCAAATAAACCAACTAGCATCAACTACAAGGAGTAATCAACATTACTAGCAACCTACTAGCACCAATCCCGACTTTGAGACAAGAATTGGATACAAGAGATGAACTAGGGTTTGGAGATGAGATGGTGCTAGTGAAGATGTTGATGGAGATTGCCCTCTCCCAATGAGAGGAGCGTTGGTGATGACGATGGTGATCATTTCCCCCTCCTGGAGGGAGGTATCCCCGGAGCTCTAGATTGGTCCCGCCAAGGTTCCGCCTCGTGGCGGCAGAGTCTCGTCCTGAAAAGTTCCTTCTGATTTTTTTCTCATTGAAAGACTTCATATAGGAGAAGATGGACGTCGGAGAGCCACCAGGGGGCCCACGAGGTAGGGGGGCGCGCCCTAGGGGGGGCGCCCCTACCCTCGTGAGCAGGGTGTGGCCCCCCTGGCCTTCATCTTTGGCGAGGATTTTTATTTATTTGTTTTAAGATGTTCCGTGGAGTTTCAGGACTTTTGGAGTTGCGTAGAATAGGTCTCTAATATTTGCTCCTTTTCCAGCCCAGAATTCCAGCCACCGGCATTCTCCCTCCTTATGTAAACCTTGTAAAATAAGAGAGAATAGCCATAAGTATTGTGACATAAAGTGAAATAACAGTCCATAATGCAATAAATATTGATATAAAAGCATGATGCAAAATGGACATATCAACTCCCCCAAGCTTAGACCTCGCTTGTCCTCAAGCGAAAACCGATAACAATAAATATGTCCTCATGTTTAGAGGTAGAGGCGTCGATAAAAATAAAATACGGACATGAAGGCATCATGATTATTCTCATAACAGCAACATATATAGCTTTTGTCATATGATTACTTATGTTCAAGTGATGATCTATTCACAATGCAAAAGTATAAATCATAAACCTTATTGGGCTTCGACAAACTATAATCTCAGTCATTGAAGAAATTGCAATTTATCATAACATCGGAAAGAGTCTATGTCAGAGCTAAAAAGCAAGTCCACATACTCAACTATCATTTAGTCCTCCATAATTGCTAACACTCACGCAATACTTGTGGTTACGGAGTTTTAATCGGACACAGAGAAAGATAGGGGCTTATAGTTTTGCCCCACAACCTTTTACCTCAAGGGTGATGTCAACAATAATGGTTCATGCTCCCCTACATCCAATTAGATATATATATATATCATGTTCTTTCCAACATGCTGAGCTTGCCAAAGGATAAAATGAAAAAGAAAAGGTGAAGATCACCATGACTCTTGCATAAGGTAGAAGATAATAATAAAGGATAGGCCCTTCGCAGAGGGAAGCAGAGGTTTCCATGCGCTTTTATGGTTGGATTCACAAAATCTCAATGCGAAAGAACATCACTTTATATTGCCCTTTGTGATGTGAACCTTTATTATGCAGTCCATCGCTTTTATTACTTGCACATCACAAGATCGTATAAAGCTTATTTCTCCCACACCAATCAATCATACATATTTAGAGCAATTTTTATTGCTTTGCACCGATGACAACTTACTTGAAGGATCTTACTCAATCCATAGGTAGATATGGTGGACTCTCATGGCAAAACTGGTTTAAGGGTATTTGGAAGCACAAGTAGTATTTCTACTTGGTGCTGAGAATTTGGCTAGCATGAGGGGGAAAGGCAAGCTCAACAAGTTAGAGGATCCATGACAACATACTTTATCTCAGATATAAGAAAGACATAACTCATTACATTGTCTTCCTTGTCCAACATCAACTCTTTAGCATGTCATATTTTAATGAGTGCTCCCAATCATAAAAGATGTCCATGATAATATATCTATATGTGAAAACCTCTCTTTCCTTATTACTTCCTATTAATTGCAATAATGACCAAAGCTATGTCTGCCAACTCCCAACAACTTTTAATCATCATACTCTTTCTATGTGAAGTCATTACTCTCAATAAGATCAATATGAACTTTTTGTTTCTTTTTATTCTTTTTCTATTTTCTTTTATTCACCCAAGATCATGGCAAAATAATCAAGCCCTTGACTCAACACTAATCTTTATTATATATAGCTCACGGACTCGATTACAAAGAGAGATCATAAAGCAAAACTCAAAACTAGGTCATGCCATAAACTTTATTCTACTAGATCAAGATACTACTAATAGGATTGAACTAAGAAAAACGGTAAAGATAGGAGTTGATTGTGATACGATACCGGGGCACCTCCCCCAAGCTTCGCAGTTGCCAAGGGGAGTTCCCATACCCATGTGATTATATCTCCTTCTTTATTGTCGGTGTAATATTCTTGGCAATGATTCCCCTCAGGATGCGGTTCTCCTCCTCGAGCTTATTGACTTGCTGTTTGAGGTCCATTATTTCCTTACGAACCTTTCCTGTGACAGCTAAAGCTCCCTGCACCCAAGGGTGTTGCATAGCTGCGGGAGAACAAGTGACACTCCTCTTCATATTTTCATAAGAAAGAAATCTAACATTAGAAGGGATAATCGAGTTTGGAATAGCTGAGCTCTGTAGTTCCCCCATCGTGAACCCAGCTCGGAGGCGAGAGGTGACTTCTTGATCCTCCATGGCATCTACTCTCATCAAGTCAGCCTCCATCTCTTCCTCCGTTGCTGGCCCAAAGTGGTCAGCGTCGCTGTTTGCCCTTGGTTCCGGTGCCGGATTAGATACTCGGCTCTCTCCGATTAACTCTTGAGAAGACATCTTGTTCTAATCTGCAGCAGCAACAGCTCGAAAACAAAAACAGAGGAAATTTGCGTGATACGGGAGTCAAAACCTTCGGGAGAATATATAATGAATTTTTACTGACCAAAATACGTAACGTGCAAGAAAACGGAGTCCAGAAGGCACACGAGGTGCTCACGAGGTAGGGGGCGCGCCCAGGGGGTAGGGCACGCCCACCACCCTCGTGGGTCCCTCGTGTCCTTCCCGGACTGCTACTTATTTTTTCTATTTTTCTAAATATTCCAAAACGGAGAAATATTGCCTTAAAAATTGTTTTGGAGTCGGTTTACTTACCGTACCACATACCTATTCCTTTTTGGAGTCTGAAACATTCCGGAAAGTGTCCCTTATGTATTCCTTCGGGGTTACGGTTTCAATAATATTGGTTTCAACATTTATGGGATTACCTGAGATATAATGTTTAATTCTTTGACCGTTTACCACCTTCGGATTTGTGCCTTCAAAGTTGTTGATCTTTATGGCGCCAGAACGATAGACCTCTTCGATAACATAGGGGCCTTCCCATTTAGAGAGAAGTTTGCCAGCAAAAAATCTTAAATGAGAGTTGTATAGAAATACATAATCACCTACATTAAACTCACGCTTTTGTATCCTTTTGTCATGCCATATTTTAACTTTTTCTTTAAACAACTTGGCATTTTCATAAGCTTGGGTTCTCCATTCATCAAGTGAGCTAATATCAAATAACCTCTTCTCACCAGCAAGTTTAAAATCATAGTTGAGCTCTTTAATATCCCAATATGCCTTATGTTCTAGTTCGAGAGGTAAGTGACATGCTTTTCCATAAACCATTTTATACAGAGACATACCCATAGGATTTTTGTATGCAGGTCTATAAGCCCATAATGCATCATCAAGTTTTTTGGACCAATTCTTTCTAGACCTATTAACAGTCTTTTGCAAAATTAATTTGAGCTCTCTATTGCTCAACTCTACTTGACCACTAGACTGAGGGTGATAAGGGGATGCAATTCTATGATTAACATCATACTTAGCAAGCATTTTACGGAAAGCACCATGAATAAAGTGTGAACCACCATCAGTCATTAAATATCTAGGGACTCCAAACCTCGGAAAAATAACTTCTTTAAGCATTTTAATAGAAGTGTTATGATCAGCACTACTAGTTGGAATAGCTTCTACCCACTTAGTAACGTAATCAACAACAACTAAAATATGTGTGTATCCATTAGAGGCAGGAAAAGGTCCCATATAATCAAAGCCCCAAACATCAAACGGTTCAATAACAAGAGAATAATTCATAGGCATTTCTTGACGTCTACTAATATTACCAATTCTTTGATATTCATCACAAGACAAGACAAACTTACGGGCATCCTTGAAGAGAGTAGGCCAATAAAAACCAGATTGCAATACCTTATGTGCAGTTCTATCTCCAGCGTGGTGTCCTCCATAAGACTCGGAGTGACACTTGCGTAGGATCTGTTCCTGTTCATGCTCAGGTACACAACGTCTAATAACACCATCTACTCCTTTATAAAGATGTGGATCATCCCAAAAGTAATGTCTTAAATCATAGATTTTTTTCTTTTGCTGGTATGTGAAGCTAGGTGGTATAAACTTAGCAACAATATAATTAGCATAATCAGCATACCATGGAGTACTATGAGAAGTACTTATAACATTTAATTGTTCATCAGGAAAGCTATCATTAATGGGTAGTGGCTCATCAAGAACATTCTCTAACCTAGACAAGTTGTCTGCAACGGGGTTCTCAGCTCCCTTTCTATCAACAATATGCAAATCAAATTCTTGTAGCAAGAGAACCCATCTAATAAGTCTAGGTTTAGCATCTTTCTTTTCCATAAGATATTTAATAGTAGCATGATCAGTTTGAATAGTTACTTTAGAATCAACAATATAAGATCTGAACTTATCACAAGCAAGACAACTGCTAAAAGCTCTTTTTCAGTAGTAGCATAATTTCTTTGAGCATTGTCTAGAGTCTTACTAGCATAATGAATAACATTTAATTTCTTATCAACTCTTTGCCCTAGAACAGCACCTACATCATAATCACTAGGATCACACATAATTTCAAAGGGTAAATTCCAATCAGGTGGCTGAACAACAGGTGCAGAGACTAATGCTTTCTTAAGTACTTCAAATGCTTCTACACAATCATCATCAAAGACAAATGGTATATCTTTTTGCAATAAATTAGACAGAGGCCGAGAAATTTTTGAGAAGTCCTTAATGAACCTCCTATAAAATCCAGCGTGACCAAGGAAACTTCTTATACCTTTGATGTCCTTGGGACATGGCATCTTTTCAATAGCATCAACATTGGCTTTATCAACTTCAATACCTCTTTCAGAAACTTTGTGCCCCAAGACAATACCTTCATTTACCATAAAGTGGCACTTTTCCCAATTCAAGACAAGATTAGTTTCTTCACATCTCTGCAAAACTCGATCAAGATTGCTCAAGCAATCATCAAAAGAGGAACCATAGACGGAAAAGTCGTCCATGGAAACCTCACAAATCTTTTCACAAAAGTCAGAGAATATAGCCATCATGCATCTTTGAAAGGTAGCAGGTGCATTACATAAACCAAAAGGCATACGTCTATAAGCAAAAGTACCAAAAGGGCATGTAAAAGTAGTCTTTGATTGATCTCTAGCCGACACGGGTATTTGAGAGAAACCAGAATAACCATCTAGAAAGCAATAGTGTGTATGTTTGCATAATCTTTCTAGCATTTGATCAATAAAAGGTAAGGGGTAATGAACTTTCCTAGTAGCTTTATTTAATTTGCGGAAATCAATTACCATCCTATAACCTGTGATAATTCTTTGTGGAATCAATTCATCTTTATCATTAGGAACAACAGTAATACCTCCCTTCTTAGGGACACAATGGACATGACTTACCCACTCACTATCAGCAACGGGATAGATTATACCTGCCTCCAGAAGCTTTAGTATTTCTTTTCTCACCACTTCTTTCATTTTAGGACTCAGATGTCGTTGAGGATCACGAACTGGTTTGGCATCTGCTTCCAAATTTATTTTATGTTGACATAGAGTGGGACTAATGCCCTTAAGATCATCAAGAGTATATCCAATAGTAGCACGATGCTTCTTCAGAGTTTTCAATAATCTTTCTTCTTCATGCTCTGAAAGGTTAGCACTAATAATAACAGGATATATCTTCTTTTCATCAAGATAAGCATATTTAAGATTATCAGGCAATGGTTTAAGCTCTAACACGGGATCACCCTTGGGTGGAGGTGGATCCCCTAAAATTTCAACAGGCAAATTGTGTTGCAGAATAGGTTCCTGTTTAAAGAATACTTCATCTATTTCCCTTCTTTCATTCATGAACATATCATTTTCATGGTCTAGCAAATAGTGTTCTAAAGGATCACTAGGAGGTACGACAATAGAAGAAAGACCAATAATTTCATATTTACTAGGTAATTCTTCCTCACGATGTTATTTGCTAAATTTAGAGAAATTAAACTCATGAAACATATCATCCAATCCAATAGTAACAACATTCTTTGTGCAATCTATGGTAGCATTGACAGTATTTAAGAAGGGTCTACCAAATATAATGGGACAAAAACTATCTTGTGGGGAACCAAGAACAAGAAAATCAGCAAGATATTTAGTTTTCCCACACAAGACTTCAACATCTCTAACAATTCCCATTGGTGAAATAGTATCTTTATTGGCAAGTTTAATTGTGACGTCAATACCTTCTAACTCAGCAGGTGCAATTTCATTCTTAATTTCTTCGTATAAGTCAATAGGTATTACACTAGCACTAGCACCCATATCACATAAGCCATGATAACAATGATCTCCTATTTTAACATAAATAACAGGCATGCCTACCACAGGTCTATGTTTATCTTTATCACAAGGTTTAGCAATTCTAATAGTTTCACCTTCGAACTGAATAACATGCCCATCAATATTATCAGACAAGAGATCTTTAACAATAGCAATATTAGGTTCTACTTTAACTTGCTCAGGAGGTGTATAAGTTCTAATACTGCTTTTACGAACAATAGTTGAAGCTTTAGCATGATCCTTTTTTCTAACAAGGAAAGGTGGTTTCTCAATATAAGAAGTAGGAACAATAGGATCATTATAAGTGACAGTCTTTTCTTCAACTTTAATAGGTGCAGCTACTTTTACTTCTATGGGAGGATGATATTTAAACCACTTCTCCTTAGGGAGATCAACATAAGTAGCAAAAGATTCACAGAAAGAAGCTACTATCTCAGAGTCAAGTCCATATTTAGTGCTAAACTTACGGAAAATATCGGTGTCCATAAAAGATTTAACACAATCAAACTTAGGTGTCATACCTGACTCCTTACCTTCGTCGAGGTCCCAATCTTCAGAATTGCGTTTAATTCTATCCAATAAATTCCATCTGAATTCAATATTCTTCATCATAAAAGAGCCAGCACAAGAAGTATCGAGCATGGTGCGATTGTTTTCAGAAAGCCGAGCATAAAAATTTTGAATGATCATTTCTCTTGAGAGCTCATGATTGGGGCATGAATATAACATTGATTTAAGCCTCCCCCAAGCTTGAGCGATGCTTTCTCCTTCGCGAGGCCAGAAATTATATATATAATTGCGATCATGATGAACAAGATGCATAGGGTAATACTTTCGATGAAATTCCAACTTCAATCTTTTATAGTCCCATGATCTCATATCATCACATAGCCTATACCATATCAATGCGCCTCCCTTCAAAGATAAAGGGAAGACCTTCTTCTTAGCAACATCATCGGGTATACCTGCAAGCTTAAATAGTCCACAAACTTCATCCACATATATTAAGTGCTCATCGGGATGCTTTGTTCCATCTCCTGTAAAAGGGTTAGCTAGCAGTTTTTCCATCATACCCGAAGGAAATTCAAAAGGAGTTTCATTTTCAATAGGTTCAGTAGGTTGAGGAGAAACTCTTTGCTCTACTGGACGGGGTGAAGATACCCCGAACAAGCCCCTCAGAGAATTACTTTCCATAGTAACAAGTGACAGTAAATTTCAGCACACTATATAAATTTTTCCTTACCAAATTCCACCTACCAAAGGCGCTACACTCCCCGGCAACAGCGCCAGAAAAGAGTCTTGATGACCCACAAGTATAGGGGATCTATCATAGTCCTTTCGATAAGTAAGAGTGTCGAACCCAATGAGGAGCAGAAGGAAATGATAAGCGGTTTTCACCAAGGTATTTTCTGCAAGTACTGAAATAAGTGGTAATAGATAGTTTTGTGATAGGATAAATTGTAACGAGCAACAAGTAACAAAAGTAAATAAAGTGCAGCAAGGTGGCCCAATCCTTTTGTAGCAAAGGATAAGCCAGAACAAACTCTTATAATAGAAAAAGCGCTCCCGAGGACACATGGGAATATCGTCAAGCTAGTTTTCATCACGTTCATATGATTCACGTTCGATACTTTGATAATTTGATATGTAGGTGGACCGGTGCTTGGGTGTTGTTCTTACTTGAACAAGCATCTGATGTCTACTACACAACCTTCTTCTTGTAGATGTTGTTGGGCCTCCAAGTGCAGAGGTTTGTAGGACAGTAGCAAATTTCCCTCAAGTGGATGACCTAAGGTTTATCTATCCGTAGGAGGCGTAGGATGAAGATGGTCTCTCTCAAGCAACCCTGCAACCAAATAACAAAGAGTCTCTTGTGTCCCCAACACACCCAATACAATGGTAAATTGTATAGGTGCACTAGTTCGGCGAAGAGATGGTGATACAAGTGGTATATGGATGGTAGATAATAGTTTTTGTAATCTGAAATAATAAAAACAGCAAGGTAACTAATGATAAAAGTGAGCGTAAACGGTATTGCAATGTGTGGAAATAAGGCCTAGGGTTCATACTTCCGCTAGTGTAAGTCCTCTCAACAATACTAACATAATTGGATCATAAAACTATCCCTCAACATGCAACAAAGAGTCACTCCAAAGTCACTAATAGCGGAGAACGAACGAAGAGATTATGGTAGGGTACGAAACCACCTCAAAGTTGTTCTTTCCAATCAATCCGTTGGGATATTCCTACAGGTGTCACAAACAGCCCTAGAGTTCGTACTAGAATAACACCTTAAGATACAAATCAAACAAAACCCTGATGTCACCTAGATACTCCAATGTCACCTCAAGTATTCGTGGGCATGATTATATGATATGCATCACACAATCTCAGATTCATCTATTCAACCAACACAAAGGACCTCAAAGAGTGCCCCAAAGTTCTACCAGAGAATCACGACAAAAACGTGTGCCAACCCCTATGCATAGGTTCCCAATGTCACGAAACCCGCACATTGATCACCAAGACATACATCAAGTGGCACGTGATATCCCATTGTCACCACAGATACGCACGGCAAGACATACATCAAGTGTTCTCAAATCTTTAAAGACTCAATCCGATAAGATTACTTCAAAGAGGAAACTCGATTCATTACAAGAGAGTAGAGGGGGGAAGAATCATCATAGGATCCAAATATAATAGCAAAGCTCGCGATACATCAAGATCGTATCACCTTAAGAACACGAGAGAGAGAGATCAAACACATAGCTACTGGTACATACCCTCAGCCCCGAGGGAGAACTACTCCCTCCTCGTCATGGAGAGCACTGGGATGATGAAGATGGCCACCGGTGAGGGATCCCCCCTCTGGCAGGGTGTCGGAACAGGGTCCCGATTGACTTTTCGTGGCTACGGAGGCTTCTGGTGGCGGAACTCTCGATTTATTCTCTGTTCTAGAAGTTTTAGGGTATATGGAGTTATATAGGCAGAAGAAGCACGTCAGGGGAGCCACGGGGGCCCCACGAGGCAGGGGGCGCGCCCTAGGGGGGTGGGCGCGCCCCCCACCCTCGTGGGCAGCTCCCATATCTTCTGACGTGGGGTCCAAGTCCATCAGGTGTGTTTCCTTCCAAAAATAACTTCTCGAGTTGATTTCATTCCGTTTCGACTCCGTCTGATATTCCTTTTCTTCAAAACATTGAAATAGGCATAAAACAGCAAATCTGGGTTGGGCCTCCGGTTAATAGGTTAGTCCCAAAAATAATATAAAAGTGGATAATAAAGCCCATTATTGCCCAAAACAGTAGATAATATAGCATGGAGCAATAAAAAATTATAGATACGTTGGAGACGTATCAAGCATCCCCAAGCTTAATTCCTGCTCGTCCTCGAGTAGGTAAATGATAAAAAAGATAATTTTTGATGTGGAATGCTAGTTGTCATAATTTCAATGTGATTCTTCTTAATTGTGGAAAGAATATTCAGATCCATAAGATTCAAGACAAAAGTTCATATTGACACAAAAATAATAATACTTCAAGCATACTAATAAAGCAATTATGTCTTCTCAAAATATCATGGCCAAAGAAAGCTATCCCTACAAAATCATATAGTCTGGCTATGCTCTATCTTCACCACACAAAAAATTTAAATCATGAACAACCCCGATGACAAGCCAAGAAATTGTTTCATACTTTTGATGTTCTCAAACTTTTTCAATCTTCAGGCAATACATGAGCGTGAGCCATGGACATAGCACTATAGGTGGAATAGAATGGTGGTTGTGGAGAGGAAAAAAAGGGAGAAGATAGTCTCACATCGACTAGGCTTATCAACGGGCTATGGAGATGCCCATCAATGGATATCAATGTGAGTGAGTAGGAATTGCCATGCAACGGATGCACTAGAGCTATAAGTATATGAAAGCTCAACAAAAGAAACTAGTGGGTGTGCATCCAACTCGCTTGCTCACGAAGACCTAGGGCATTTTGAGGAAGCCCATCATTGGAATATACAAGCCAAGTTCTATAATGAAAGATTCCCACTAGTATATGAAAGTGACAACATAGGAGACTCTCTATCATGAAGATCATGGTGCTACTTTGAAGCACAAGTGTGGTAAAAGGATAGTAGCATTGTCCCTTTTTATTTATTTATTATTATTTATTTGGCCTTTCTTTTTTTTATTTGGCCTTTCCCTTTTTTATTTGTCCTTTCTTTCTTCTTTTTTTTGGACAATGCTCTATTGAATGATGATCATCACACTTCTATTTATTTACAACTCGATGATACAACTCGATACTAGAACAAAGATGACTCTATATGAATGCCTCCGGCGGTGTACTGAGATATGCAATGAATCAAGAGTGACAAGTATGAAAGAATTATGAACGGCGGCTTTGCCACAAATACAATGTCAACTACATGATCATGCTAAGCAATATGACAATGATGGAGTGTGTCATAATAACCGGAACGGTGGAAAGTTGCATGGCAATATATCTCAGAATGGCTATGGAAATGCCATAATAGGTAGGTATGGTGGCTGTTTTGAGGAAGGTTTATGGTGGGTTTATGGTACCGGCAAAAGTTGTGTGGTACTAGAGAGGCTAGCAATGGTGGAAGGGTGAGAGTGCGTATAATCCATGGACTCAACATTAGTCATAAAGAACTCACATACTTATTGCAAAAATCTAGAAGTTATCGAAACAAAGTACTACGCACATGCTCCTAGGGGGATAGATTGGTAGGAAAAGACCATCGCTCGTCCCCGACCGCCACTCATAAGGAAGACAATCAATAAATAAATCATGCTCCGACTTCATCACATAACGGTTCACCATACGTGCATGCTACGGGAATCACAAACTTCAACACAAGTATTTCTCAAATTCACAACTACTCAACTTAGCATGACTCTAATATTACCATCCTCATATCTCAAAACAATCATCAAGTATCAAACTTCTCTTAGTATTCAACACACTCATAAGAGAATATTATTATTCTTGAATACCTAGCATATCAGGATTTTAAGCAAATTACCATGCTATTTAAGACTCTCAAAATAATATAAGTGAATCATGAGAGTTCATCTATTTCTTCAAAATAAAACTACCACCATGCTCTAAAGGATATAAGTGAAGCACTAGAGCAAATGACAAACTACTCCAAAAGATATAAGTGAAGATCAATGAGTAGTCGAATAATTATGCAACTATGTGAAGACTCTCTAACATTTAATAATTTCATACCTTGGTATTCTATTCAAACAGCAAGCAAAGCAAAATAAAATTATATTCTAAGAATAGAAAACATCATGTGAAGAAGCAAAAACTTAGGATCAACCGATACTAACCGATAGTTGTTGAAGAAGAAAGGTGGGATGCCAACCGGGGCATCCCCAAGCTTAGATGCTTGAGACTTCTTGAAATATTATCTTGGGATGCCTTGGGCATCCACAATCTTGAGCTTTTGTGTCTCCTTAATTCCTCTCATATCACGGTCTCCCTAAATCTCAAAAGCTTCATCCACACAAAACTCAACAAGGACTCGTGAGGTAAGTTAGTATAAACCATTGCAAAAACCTTATCATACTCTACTGTAGCAAATAACTAAAATTATTATTCAACATTTCATACTAAATTCCTCTGCATATTTAATATTCCTATCCTCAAATAGAATCATTAAAGAAGCAAACATATGCAAACAATGCAAACATAATAGCAATCTGCCTAAATAGGATAGTCTGTAAAGAATGCAGCAACATCCATACTTCCCTAGCTCCAAAAATTATGAAAGAAAATTCCCACTGTAGTAAATTTATCAGAGCTTAATATGCAAAAGCTTTCAACATTTTATCACATTCTTAATTTTCTAGGGAATTATTGCAACAGCGGTGAACTTTCTGTTTTCAAACAGCAACATGTATACTTATAACATAGGCATAGTAAAGGCTATCAATGCCACTTTTATTGAAATAAAACATGCAAAACATTGTTCTAAATAACAGCATACAAATCCTAACAAAATAAATTGACGCTCCAAGCAAAACACATATCATGTGGTGAATAAAAATATAGCTCCAAGTAAAGTTACCGATGAACGAAGACGAAAGAAGGGATGCCTTCCGGGGCATCCCCAAGCTTAGGCTCTTGGCTATCCTTGAATATTACCTTGGGGTGCCTTGGGCATCCCCAAGCTTAGGCTCTTTCCACTCCTTATTCCATAGTCCATCGAATCCTTACCCAAAACTTGAAAACTCCACAACACAAAACTTAAAGTAGAAAACTCATGAGCTCCGTTAGCGAAAGAAAACAAAACACCACTTCAAGGTACTGTAATGAACTCGTTCTTTATTTATATTGGTGTTAAAACTAATTTATTCCAACTCCTCTATGGTTTATAAACTATTTTACTAGCCATAGATTCATCAAAATAAGCAAACAACACACGAAAGACAGAATCTGTCAAAAACAAAACAGTCTGTAGTAATCTGTAACTAACGCAAACTTCTGGAACCCCAAAAATTCTAAAATAAATTGCTGGACCTGAGTAATTTATCTATTAATAATCTTAAAAAATAATTAACTAAATATCACTCTCCAAAATAAAAATGGCAGCAATTCTCATGAGCGCTAAAGTTTCTGTTTTTGATAGCATGATCAACAACAGTTTCCCCAAGTCTTCCCAACGGTTGTACTTGGCACAGACACTAATTAAACACATAAAACCACATCTAAATAGAGGCTAGATGGATTATTTATTATTAAACGGGAACAAAAAGAAAGGAGCTAAAATAAAATTGGGTTGCCTCCCAACAAGCGCTATCATTTAATGCCCCTAGCTAGGCATGATGATTTCAATGATGCTCACATAAAAGATAAGAATTGAAACATAAAGAGAGCATAATGAAGAATATGACTAGCACATTTAAGTCTAACATACTTCCTATGCATAGGGATTTTGTGAGCAAACAACTTGTGGGAACAATAATCAACTAGCATAGGAGGGCAAAACAAGCATAACTTCAAAACTTTAAGCACATAGAGAGGAAACTTGATATTATTGCAACTCCTACAAGCATATATTCCTCCCTCATAATAATTTTCAGTAGCATCATGAATGAATTCAACAATATAACCATCACCTAAAGCATTCTTTTCATGAACTACAAGCATAGAAAATTTACTACTCTCCTCACAAGCAAAATTCTTCTCATTAATAGTACTGGGAGCAAACTCAACAAAATAACTATCATGTGATTGAAAATTAAGATCAAGATGACAAGTTTCATGGTTATCATTATTCTTTAAAGCATACGTGTCATCACCATAATCATAATAGATAGGAGGCATGCTTTCATCATAATAAATTTGCTCATCAAAACTTGGGGGACAAAAAATATCATCTTCATCAAACATAGCTTCCCCAAGCTTGTGGCTTTGCATATCATTAGCATCATGGATATTCAAGGAATTCATACTAACAACATTGGAATCATGCTCATCATTCAAATATTTGGTGCCAAATATTTTATAGATTTCTTCTTCTAGCACTTGAGCACAATTATCTTTTCCATCATACTCACAAAAGATATAAAAAAGGTGAAGCGTATGAGACAAACTTAATTCCTTTTTTTTGTAATTTTCTTTTATAAACTAAACTAGTGATAAAACAAGAAACTAAAAGACTCGATTGCAAGATCTAAAGATATACCTTTAAGCGCTAACCTCCCCGGCAACAGCGCCAGAAAAGAGCTTGATGTCTACTACACAACCTTCTTCTTGTAAACGTTGTTGGGCCTCCAAGTGCAGAGGTTTGTAGGACAGTAGAAAATTTCCCTCAAGTGGATGGCCTAAGGTTTATCAATCCGTAGGAGGCGTAGGATGAAGATGGTCTCTCTCAAGCAACCCTGCAACCAAATAACAAAGAGTCTCTTGTGTCCCCAACACACCCAATACAATGGTAAATTGTATAGGTGCACTAGTTCAGCGAAGAGATGGTGATACAAGTGGTATATGGATGGTAGATAATAGTTTTTGTAATCTGAAATAATAAAAACAGCAAGGTAACTAATGATAAAAGTGAGCGTAAATGGTATTGCAATGTGTGGAAATAAGGCCTAGGGTTCATACTTCTGCTAGTGTAGGTCCTCTCAACAATACTAACATAATTGGATCATAAAACTATCCCTCAACATGCAACAAAGAGTCACTCCAAAGTCACTAATAGCGGAGAACGAACGAAGAGATTATTGTAGGGTACGAAACCACCTCAAAGTTATTCTTTCCAATCAATCCGTTGGGCTATTCCTATAGGTGTCACAAACAGCCCTAGAGTTCGTACTAGAATAACACCTTAAGATACAAATCAACCAAAACCCTAATGTCACATAGATACTCCAATGTCACCTCAAGTATTCGTGGGCATGATTATACGATATGCATCACACAATCTCAGATTCATCTATTCAACCAATACAAAGGACCTCAAAGAGTGCCCCAAAGTTCTACCGGAGAATCACGACGAAAACGTGTGCAACCCCTATGCATAGGTTCCCAATGTCACGAAACCCGCAAGTTGATCACCAAGACATACATCAAGTGGCACGTGATATCCCATTGTCACCACAGATACGCACGGCAAGACATACATCAAGTGTTCTAAATCTTTAAAGACTCAATCCGATAAGATTACTTCAAAGGGGAAACTCGATTCATTACAAGAGAGTAGAGGGGGGAAGAATCATCGTAGGATCCAAATATAATAGCAAAGCTCGCGATACATCAAGATTGTATCACCTCAATGACATGAGAGAGAGAGATGAAATACATAGCTACTGGTACATACCCTCAGCCCCGAGGGAGAACTACTCCCTCCTCGTCATGAAGAGCACCGTGATGATGAAGATGGACACCGGTGAGGGATCCCCCCTCCGGCAGGGTGCCGGAACAGGGTTCCGATTGACTTTGGGTGGCTACGGAGGCTTCTGGCGGTGGAACTCTCGATTTATTCTCTGTTCTGGAAGTTTTAGGGTATATGGAGTTATATAGGCAGAAGAAGCACGTCAGGGGAGCCACGGGGGCCCCACGAGGCAGGGGCGCGCCCCCCACCCTCGTGGGCAGCTCCCGTATCTTCTGACGTGGGGTCCAAGTCCATCAGGTGTGTTTCCTTCCAAAAATAACTTCTCGAGTTGATTTCATTCCGTTTTGACTCCGTCTGATATTCCTTTTCTTCAAAACACTGAAATAGGCATAAAACAGCAAATCTGGGCTGGGCCTCTGGTTATTAGGTTAGTCCCAAAAATAATATAAAAGTGGATAATAAAGCCCAATATTGCCAAAAACAGTAGATAATATAGCATGGAGCAATCAAAAATTATAGATACGTTGGAGACGTATCAGCATCCCACTTATGATTAACCTCTATTGCAAGCATCCGCAACTACAACAAAAGTATTAAGGTAAACCTAACCATAGCATGAAACATGTGGATCCAAATCAGCCCCTTACGAAGCAACACATAAACTAGGGTTAAGCTTCTGTCACTCTAGCAACCCATCATCTACTTATTACTTCCCAATGCCTTCCTCTAGGCCCAAATAATGGTGAAGTGTCATGTAGTCGACGTTCACATAACACCACTAGAGGCTAGACAACATACATCTTATCAAAATATCAAACGAATACCAAATTCACATGACTACTAATAGCAAGACTTCTCCCTTGTCCTCAGGAACAAATGTAATTACTCACAAAGCATATTCATGTTCATAATCAGAGGGGTAATAATATGCATATAGGATCTGAACATATGATCTTCCACCAAATAAACCAACTAGCATCAACTACAAGGAGTAATCAACACTACTAGCAACCTACTAGCACCAATCCCGGAATTTGAGACAAGAATTGGATACAAGAGATGAACTAGGGTTTGGAGATGAGATGGTGCTGGTGAAGATGTTGATGGAGATTGCCCTCTCCCGATGACAGGAGCGTTGGTGATGACGATGGTGATGATTTCCCCCTCCCGGAGGGAAGTATCCTCGGCAGAACAGCTCTGCCGGAGCTCTAGATTGGTTCTGCCAAGGTTCCGCCTCGTGGCGGTGGAGTCTCGTCCCGAAAAGTTCCTTCTGATTTTTTTCTCATTGAAAGACTTCATATAGGAGAAGATGGACGTCGGAGAGCCACCAGGGGGCCCACGAGGTAGGGGGCGCGCCCTAGGGGGGCGCCCCCCACCCTGGTGAGCAAGGTGTGGGCCCCCTGGCCTTCATCTTTGGCGAGGATTTTTCTTTATTTGTTTTAAGATGTTCCGTGGAGTTTTAGGACTTTTGGAGTTGCGCAGAATAGGTCTCTAATATTTGCTCCTTTTCCAGCCCAGAATTCCAGCCGCCGGCATTCTCCCTCCTTATGTAAACCTTGTAAAATAAGAGAGAATAGCCATAAGTATTGTGACATAAAGTGAAATAACAATCCATAATGCAATAAATATTGATATAAAAGCATGATGCAAAATGGACGTATCACACACCCAAGCAGGCTTACCAGCTTGCGACAATGCTTCATGAACTTCTGCACTCACAATGAAACAAGGGCATAATAAGTATCAGATTTATGATTGCAAGTGAACAAGATGCATCTGTTCCGTGGAGGCTGAAATTGTACCTTCATGGCCCCCCTCACTTTGTTCTCAGATTGTACACTCCCGGGGCTATCACCTAGTGCATCTGAGGCTTCAAAGATGCATCTGTTCAGCTCACCGGACTATAACAACATAAGTCAGTCATGATGACGAATAAAATAATTTAAATACAACCGTCGGTTCAAACCTACCACCCTGCTGATGAGGGGTGCAAACTCCCTAAATCCACTATGCATGTCTCTGATGCCGGTCTGGTAGGCCTCTTCCTCGCGGTCATCCCTCTCCAGCTTCGCGATGTCTTCCGCTGTCCATCGAGGCATGAGACGAAGACAGTGCTTATGGCCATCATCGTACCACCTCATGTGTTGGCCCAGGTAAGCATCCCAGTCACTCACTTTCCTCTCCCCATCTTTACGAAACTTCCGACAGTTTCACTCCGTCACATGAGTTTTATGCTCCTCTCCCCAGTCTGTGATCGACTGATTCTTCTGCCGGCTCATCCTGCACGGCATAGGCCACAAGAAACATCATAATAAAGTCAAACACAATGAAATCATGGGCACGAAGAACAAGCGCACTCACAAGTGGAGCGCGTGGCCGCCGGTATCGGTCGGCGGGCCCGGTGGGGTATGCTGATGCATCCCAAACTGCACGGCCACGCGGTGTGGCAAGTGCCACTCGATGGTGTACACACAGATCATGGGCACGATGCACCGCCAAAGACCACTGTCCGCATCGCACATCACGTTCAGATCAAAGTCCCACTCTCGGTCATGATACGAACACTAGTTTACGTATTACATATACATTGGTAAGTTCCCACTCTCGGTCAAAAGTGGAATCAAGGAGAAAGGTGGTGAGCGAGTTCATATACCTGTGTATGCATCAAAGCATCCATCTCGTTGGTGTAGGTATTGTACGAAGCCTTGTTTAGGCCCGTGTAGAGTTTGACAATGTCCCACTCGTAAGCTACGGTGGGGTGTCGAGTCTCGTCGCCGTCTTCGCTATAGGCACCCCATGGGCGTCTTGGCAGCTTCTCCGGATGCCCCACCAACAGCCACTCCCACATCCAAATGGAGAGGGCCTAGACAAAGCCACCCATATTGGACTTGTCTCCCATCCTCTGGGTTGCGTCGTCAAGCTGCAAAACATCAAATGATGATCAGATATAACAAAATGTCATGGACATACTTTCATAGGTAGGCAATGAGATACTCTCTTACCGAACGGTATAGGTAGGCGAGAGATGCGGTCCCCCAACTGTACCCTGCATCCCAGTCGGCTAGGAAGAATATATACGACCAGTTGGCAGAGTTCCCGGAGTTGTCTGGAAACACGACCTCCGTGAGAAGATACCATAGGTAGGCCCTCACGTACCACTCCACAGTCGCCTCATTTGCGTCTTCGGGGCATGTCCTCCGGTGCTCAGAGAGCCAGGGCAACAATACACCAGATGTACGGTTACCCTTAGCACCGGGGCAGTCGCCGATGAGGGTGGTAACGCTCTGCTGCCAGTTGGTCCTCTCCACTCGCCCGGTGAGTGCTTGACCCTCGATCGGCATGGCAATAATCATCGACCAATCCTCGAGGGTCACCATCATCTCCCCGCATGGGAGATGGAAAGAATGGGTCTCTGGTCGCCACCGGTCAATCAAAGCTGTCAGAGCTGCGTGGACAAGCGTCGGCGGCTGATGCTTGAACTGTAACACGAAACTCAATAGTCGGGCTCTCTTGAAGTACGGCATAACGCTCGTCGCAGTCCATATTCCTGGCAACCCCGTGACCCCTCATGCGTAGTGGCTGGAGCATCTGTCAAAAAGTGGACTGCAAAAGTTAGGAACTTATTTTCATCAATCCGAAAACTTTGATCAATATTTCCTTCATAGTACTTACCACTCCGTTCTCTATCACTAGTAGAAAAAGGGTCTAATTTGAAGCACATTAGTCCCGGTTTGCAACTGAACCGGCACAAATGTGACCATTAGTGCCGGTTCCAACGGCTAGGCGGTCGGCGCTCATTAGTACCGGTTCGTGGCGAACCTTTTGTACCGGTTCATGCCATGAACCGGTACTAAAGAGGTATTGGCTGGCTGTTGTCAGGATCGGGCTCGACCAGCCCGTTTAGTACCGGTTCTTGGCATGAATCGGTACTAAAGAGGTTGTGGCAGACTGTTTTTAGTCCCACCTCGCTCCCCTAACAGGGTTTTTACCACCTTAAATATGTTACTTCTCAAACTATCACAAGCACTTGGTCTTCATTGAACTCTATGTGTAGAATTTGTGGCCGCAATATGAGTCTTTACCGGTTTCTAAACCATTGAGGACTCATATTGACAATTCAGATTGTAGACAAAAAGATCATTGATGATCAATGTATTTTTAATGTATATTTTTACATGTTTACACCCTCACTCTCTCCTATCTCCACTCACACTCACACTCACTCGGTCTCCCCCCTCAATCCCCAGCGCCAATCCTCCCCCGCCGGTCGCCCTCACTCTCTCCTGACTTAGCATGTGCAAAATGAACTCTGAAAAGGTTGAAACTTAGCCCTAAAATTGAAAAGCACTAAAAATGAACTCTGAAAAGGTTGAAACTTGGCATGGTGTCATAATTTCACCCGCATAGCATGTGCAAAAAATTAGAGAGGGTCACGGCAAAAACTGGATGCACTTAGTGTACAAACTGGACAATCTCTTTCAAAGTATGAGGGTTTCAAACGAAAACTCATCTGTTACACCGGCAATTCAACATTTTAATAACTTATTAAAACTACGGACTTTTTTTGCGTTCAACATGCACCATTCAAAGCCACGTCATCCACTTTCAACCCTTTCTGACATTATTTGCTATTTTCAATGCATTTACCGATTTGTTTTGAGCTAAATGGCCCTGAAATTGAAAAGCACCACAAATGAACTCTGAAAAGGTTGAAACTTCGCATGGTGTCATAATTTCACCCGCATAGCATGTGCAAAAAAGTATAGAGGGTCATGACAAAAATTGGATGCACTTCGTGTACAAACTAGACAATCTCTTTCGAAGTACCAGGGTTTCGGACAAAAACTCATCTGTTACACCGGCAATTCAAATTTTTAATAATTTATTACAACTCCGGACTTTTTTTGCGTTTAGCATGCACCATTCAAAGCCACGTCATCAACTTTCAACCCTTTCTGACATAATTTGCTATTTTTAATGCATTTACTGATTTGTTTTTAGCTAAATGGCCCTGAAATTAAAAAGCACTACAAATGAACTCTGAAAAGGTTGAAACTTCGCATGGTGTCATGGGTTTGTCACGGCAGATGTCTTTGTGAAAGGACTTAGTCGTGGAGCCATCGCAATGGGTTAGCTTAAAGGGGTTAAACCGGACAAGGGGACGCGGGGAGTTATACTAGTTCGGCCCCTTCGATGAAGGTAAATGCCTACGTCTAGTTGTAATTGGTATTGCTAGGGTTTCGATCACCAGGGAGCGAATCCTCTTTGACTGGCTCTCGAGTTGTTGTGTGTTGTCCCTAAACCGCTGCCGGGTCATCCCTTTATATACATAGTTTGACTCCCGCTGGTTTACAGAGTCCCGAAGCCGGATCATAAACGTGTCTGGTTCGGTCTCTATACTTCCTATCTTACAATGCAAGTTACATAATAAGGTCAGTTTACATCTATAGGCCTTAACTCGCCTTTGGGCCTTGGGCCTCCATAAAGCGCCATCATTCTTATGTCTTCATGGGCTTCTAATCTTTATAAAGTTAATCCGGCTACTCCTGGCCGGTTTACGCCCAGCAGTAATATCCCCAACATTAGGCCGCAGATTGGTTTGAACTTGTTCATGTCAATCTTCAATACTTAGAAAAACTCCTCCTTTGCATCTTCACCTTGATCTTGTAAACCGCCGTGACGTCATACTCCAGGATCATGATAAACCGCCCTGACGTCATCTATCCGTTGAAGCTGAAGATTACCTTCATTAATGCATATCCAGCCATCGAGGTGACACCATTATTAACTATCCATTTTTGAGCTCCTCGATTCCCGCACTTGTCGCTTTATCGCTTCGCCTTATAAATAGGGCCACGGGTCCTTATCATTTTTCCCCTTCGTCTCCTTCGCTTCTTCTTCCTCCTCGCGACACCTCTGCTCCTGAGCGCCGCCGCCGTCACCGAGCTTCACCTCTGCTTCGACAAAGGCCGCTGCATCAACCTGACCGTTACCAGAGACACACGGTGACCCTTCGCTGCTTCCTTCTGTACCAGTAAGTTCCTTTCTCCTCACCCCAGATCCGCCATTAGGTTTCAGTGTTCTTCATAACCTGAAGCTATTCCTCCTTTAGTAACATCAATGGCCAGTTAGATCTGATTGTTTTCAGCGCCCTTTGTAGCTTAAACTCCTTTCTTCTTGTTAAGGCATCTGCTTGATATCAAACCCATCTGAACTTACTGAACCTTTTGAGCACTTGAGATTAGAACAAAATGTATTTTGATTATCCAAAGCACGGCACATCTGAAATTCCCATGCCAAACTTGTGAAATCTGTTTTTACCTTACTTAGCCTTTTTCGCCTTAGATCTATATCCTCTTTACCACGTAGGAGGTTTACCCATGTAAAACCAATCTATCTCATACCATTAGTCCCCTGGTAAACTGACAAACCCCCTTTACATTCATTGTAACAGTCCGGTTTAACAACACATGTATGCCCTTGATATGACCTTGTCATTCATTATTGTGTCAGTCTCTGGTTTACGCAATTTCACACATCTGTATATCTTTATTCCATTGCATCATGCGCACCACCATGAATGATTTGTAAACCAATATTTCTTTTTCAGCTTTTCGTTTCACAATGGCCAAACAGTTTGCCGCTTGCAACTGGGCTCCTTCCCGGATCACCGAAGAACAGTTGAACGGAATGGTCAGTATCGGCACCTTGCCCAAGAAAACGGAAATTCGGTGGCGAGTTCCAGGAACAGAGAATCCTCCTACCCCGAGGCAGGGTGAGGTAGTAGTTTTTGTCGACCACATAGGCCGTGGTTGCAAACCGCCCGGGTCGAAGTTTCTCCAAGATGTTCTTGCTACTTTCCAACTCCATCCTCAAGATATTGGACCCAACTCGGTGTCCAATCTATGCAACTTCCAAGTCTTCTGTGAAGTGTACTTACAAGAAGAACCAACTGCTGAGCTGTTCCGAGACTTTTTTCATCTGAACCGGCATATAGAATTTGTAAATGGTCCCAACATTGAACTTGGTGGTGTCTCTATTCAAAAGCGGAAGGAAGTTGAATTCCCTCATGCCAAACTGCACATTCACCCTAAGGAATGGAACCAGACTTGGTTCTACTACATAGATACCTCTCCTGAAGATGAGAAGCCTCTTCCAGGCTACCGTGATCACCGACTTTCCAACACTCATCCAATGCCGCAACGTTTAAGTTCTACAGAACGGGCCAAATATGCCCCTCCACTCGCCAAGCTCTGGGCCTTTATGGCCAACAGTTTATCAGGCGTTGATTTTGTGCGTTGCTGGATATCTTGGAGCGTCTTGCCACTAAGCCGCCCCGGTTTAATGTGTGAGTATACCGGTGAGGTTGAAGACCCCCGACGCCACATCAACATTCAGATAACCGATGAAGAGGTCACTGAAGGCGTTAAGAAAATTTTGAATGAACCGGAATCAGTCTTTCGCCAAACCGGCTTGAACCCCTTCTACACTCAAAATAAACCGCCTGCTGTAAGCACCATGCTTCCTTTTTATCTTTCATATCTTTTAAATTGTTCAACTTGCAAACTTTCCTCTGTTTGTGTATGAACAGGGTGATGATCCCTTCTGGAAGCGGAAATCCGCAGATAAAGCGGCAAAGCCATCCCGTCCCAAAACCAAAGCCGTCTGATATGTCTCCGTCGTATCTATTTTTGATTGTTCCATTCCAATATTCTACAACTTTCATATACTTTTGGCAACTTTTTATACTATTTTTGGGACTAACATATTGATCTAGTGCCCAGTGCCAGTTCCTGTTTGTTGCATGTTTTTTGTTTCGCAGAATATCCATATCAAACAGAGTCCAAACGGGATAAAAACTGACGGAGATTTTTTTTGGAATATATATGATTTTTGGGAAGAAAAATCCACGCAAGACGGTGCCCGAGGTGGCCACGAGGCAAGGGGCGCGCCTACCCCCTGGGCACGCCCCTGACCCTCATGGGCCACTTGTAAGGCGGTTGATGCCCTTCTTTCGCCACAAGAAATCTAATATCCGGATAGAGATCGTGTTAAAATTTCAGCCCAATCGGATTTACGGATCTCCGGGAATATAAGAAACGGTGAAAGGGAAGAATTTGAGAACGCAGAAACAGAGAGAGACAGATCCAATCTCGGAGGGGCTCTCACCCCTCCCGTGCCATGGAGGCCATGGACCAAAGGGGAAACCCTTCTCCCATCTAGGGAGGAGGTCAAGGAAGAAGAAGAAGGAGGGGGGCTCTCTCCCCCTCGCTTCCGATGGCACCGGAGTGCCACCAGGGGCCATCATCATCACCGCGATCTACACCAACACCTCCGCCATCTTCACCAACATCTCCATCACCTTCCCCCCCCTCTATCTACAGCGGTCCACTCTCCCGCAACCCGATGTACCCTCTACTTGAACATGGTGCTTTATGCTTCATATTATTATCCAATGATGTGTTGCCATCCTATGATGTCTGAGTAGATTTCGTTGTCCTATCGGTGGTTGATGAATTGCTATGATTGATTTAATTTGCTTGTGGTTATGTTGCTGTCCTTTGGTGCCCATCATATGATTGTGCGCGTGGATCACACCCTTGGGTTAGTTGTATGTTGATAGGACTGTGTATTGGAGGGCAAGAGTGACATAAACTTCAACCTAGCATAGAAATTGATGCATACGGGATTGAAGGGGGACCAATATATCTTAATGCTATGGTTGGGTTTTACCTTAATGAACGTTAGTAGTTGCGGATGCTTTCTAATAGTTCCAATCATAAGTGCATAGAATTCCAAGTTAGGGATGACATGCTAGCAGTGACCTCTCCCACATAATACTTGCTATCGGTCTAGTAAAGTAGTCAATTGCTTAGGGGCAATTTCGCAACTCCTACCACCACTTTTCCACACTCGCTATATTTACTTTATTGTTTCTTTATCTAAACAGCCCCTACCTTTTATTTATGTACTCTTTATTATCTTGCAAACCTATCCAACAACACCTACAAAGTACTTCTAGTTTCATACTTGTTCTAGGTAAAGAGAACGTCAAGCGTGCGTAGAGTTGTATCGGTGGTCGATAGAACTTGAGGGAATATTTGTTCTAACTTTAGCTCGTCGTTGGGTTCGACACTCTTACTTATCGAAAACTGTTGCGATCCCCTATACTTGTGGGTTATCAAGACCTTTTTCTGGCGCCGTTGCCGGGGAGTCATAGCGTGGGGTGAATATTCTCGTGTGTGCTTGTTTGCTTTATCACTAAGTAATTTTTATTTGTTGTTCTTAGTTGTTTTCTATCTTTAGTTATGGGTAGAAAACGCAAAATACCAAAAAAAATTAGTTGTACCTACTGAACCAATGGTTGAAGAACCACTCAAAATCTATCACACTGCTGAAGCTTATTACTTGGATCATCTTCGATCCCTTTGTGCTCGTGCTGAAACCCCAACTAGCTTAGTTGAGGGCAAATCTTTAGATGAGCATGCTTGTTATGTGCGACACCGTATATCTGAAAGAGGGAATATTTGTTCTACATTTAGCTTCTCGTTGGGTTCGACACTCTTACTTATCGAAAACTGTTGCGATCCCCTATACTTGTGGGTTATCACCATCAAGCGTACCTCAAAGCAGAAAACGGCTGACCGGATCAACATGGAACTTGATGAAGATGCAGATGATCCGGAAGTTGAGGTAGAACTTGACTCACTTGGCTCCCTTTTCATGCACCTCATTAACAATGATCTTTATCAGGAGGACGTAGAAGGTAGCCAGGCTAATGATGTAGAGGTAATTACCCTTTCCTACGGTTCAGACTCTATGCCAACACAAAAAACCCGTCAAGCAGTCCAGAAAGTAAGCTTTTCTCATCCTCTTGCTTACTTGGATACAACATTTATTTTGAAGACGCAGTAGCATGAAGCTCGTCGGACAACCCGGCACAGTGGCCAACAGGTCACTTCGGCCGGTTTACCTGATACCCCGGTTCAGAAGCGCCGATCTGAGGTCTCCTCCACTTCTGACAATTCTTATCCCAAGGAAGGTTATTTCAGACAACCTCTTAATCCGTCCGATTCCAATTATCAGGTGACACCTCCCTTATCCTCTGGCGAGTCAACAACAACCCAACTCCCTCCTCTTAAAATTGTAGCTGGGTAAGCATTCAAACCCTTTCTTCAAATGCATTGCAAATCTTGAATAAGATGCTAAACCTCTTTTAATTTTGTTTGCAGAGCCAAAGCCTGACCCAGCAAGAAAGCTCGGGTCAACAATCCGTCAGAAGAACAGGCGATTTTTGAAAAAGAACAAATAGGAGAACCGGAACAAACTCGTGAACCGGAGGGTCCTCATCCTGAAGCTACCTTTGATGAACCGCCCCTTCAAGACCAGAATATTGATGAACAACCAGAAGCTGATCTTGCTATGCCTGACACTGAACCGGCAGCTCCAAACCGGGCTAGTCCGGTGAGAGGTACTGACCCTCCATCATCACCTGCAAAAACTACTGAAGGCCAAGGAGATGATGTTATCATTACTGGCATGGGCCATAGCTCTCCTGGCCATCCTGTAATCTTGGCCCAACATAGTGCCAAAGAAGAGCGTGTTGCCAGGGAAAAGGGTAAATTGAGCACTGACTTATCAAGCTATGCTCATCTCAGTGCTGAAGAACTTCACTCCAGTTTCTTAAACCGTGTGCACTCAAACCGTGACTATGAAGCCGGTTTGGTGAACCTGATGAAGGAACGCTATGAGGTATTTTCATCTCCCTTTATTTCTTGATTCCAAAGTTGAAACACTAGCCTAGGTAGCCCCCAAGGGCCATTTTATGATGTTAAGCTTAAACCGGGACTCTGTAATACTTTAATCCTCTCCCGCTAACCCTCAAAATGTCAGGTCCTTAGTGAAAACAAAACCGATACTTTACCAATGCAATTATGTAGCTTTCCTCAGTGTAGCTCCCAAGGGCCAGTTTAGCTTTGCGAGGTAATCCGGGTCTTGAAATCCATGCGTCCGTTTTGAACAGATGTACATTAGCCCCCAAGTGTCAAGGATAATGCTTGCATTGTTCTGGAGACTTATAAAAGATGTATTGATAACAGAGCAAATAGGCATTAGCCCCCAAGTACGAAGTGCATAACTTGTTATACGCTTAGTACTTAGAAAAAACATATCATGTTGTTGACATATCTTCACTGTTATAGGCCGAGCTAAGCAATAGAGATGCCCGAACTGCTGATTTGCAAGAGAACGTGAAGTCCCAACAAGCAGAGGTTGTGAAAGCCAAGGAAGAGCTGACCAAAGCCCTGACAGCTATGGAAAAGCTAAAGGAGTCTTTTGACAAAGAACGTGCTGACTGGGAAACCGAGAAGGCCGGTTTAACCAAAAGAGCTGAGGATGCCGAAGCAGCCCTGAAGCCAATTGTAGATGAACTGACTGGTTTGAAGCGGCAAATCAACGCTATGACGTCCGCTGTATTTGGTAAGTATCTCCTTATATTGTTTGTCCAATTCATGAGACCTTATTGTTTACCAGTCTGACTGATATTAAACCATGATAGGCACTCGCATTACTCATCTGGGTGCTGATATGCGGATGAAGCTTAAAGCGGCGTATACCTTAATAGAACAACTTTACTCTGGATCCCAGCGTGCTATATGCACTGCAGCCTACAATAAACCGGCGCCATCATTGATAAAAGAAACTCTTGAGAAGCTGGCCATGTTACCAGCCCGGATTACTGAACTGAAGAAGGCAGCCGCAAGAGCAGGAGCGCTGACCGCACTAATCCGGGCCAAAGCATGGATTCCAGATCTTGAAGTGGATGACATCATTAAAGGATATCCAGGTGTGAAGGAGGACGGTTCAAACTTCGACAATGATGATCTCCGAAGGCTGACAAAAGAAATGCGGCCAATAGCCAGCAAACTGGCAGAAGATGCAGACTTATCTCATTTCCAGCCGGCTTACGACACTGAAGGGAAGAGACAGCCTGCCGAAATCCATGAAGTCGAAGAACTTGTGCCTCCAATTCGTAAGCATACTTACGCTCCTGACATTAACCCCTCCAGCCTTATCCATGAAGAAGCCGTGTTTCAAGCTTTAACCGGAATCGATTGGTCAACGGTTGATTTCCAGCGTCTGGGGAGGGATGAAGAAGTGATTGCACCAAATGACCCTCAACCGTCAAACCGTCCAGACGAAGCATCTTAAACCGGTTTACCAGCTATTGTGTGCCAATGCTTAAAAACAATTATTCAATTGGAGCCGTTTTGAAGCTTCTTGTAATAGGATAGCAAAAAACTCCTTTATCTGTCATGCCATCGAGCATGTTTTGTGGTGCTTTGATATTGTGAAAACTTGCTCCACTTTTTGGGATCTATTTATGCATAGCCCATGATGATTTGTGTTCCTGCATACAAGAACTTGAAAGTGTCCTAGTGGTTTACCACTGAACGGGTCATGATGCCCAAAAATATACAATACTTGGATGGATAATCAAAGTTTGTATAAAAAATAATATTTGCAACATACCTCGTTGGCTGACCAACTGCTTGTATGGTAAAGGTGTAAACACCAATCTGGAGCCTTGATAACTCCGTCCGTAATTTTCCGGATTATGATAATAAACCATACCGGGATATAATAAACACCGGGTTTTCCTTGTAACACTGGCGACTTGTTAGTCAAAACCAGACCGGGTTAATGAACGCCGGATTATAATTAATCATGTACTTACAACTTGTAGTTGAAAGCCAAGCCAGGTCAAGGACACCGGTTTATCAGAAGATATTATGAACCTCAACAAAGGCGAAAAACTTGGCAAATAGAACTCAAAAAGAACATGCGAGGCTTTTTACGAGCTGCCAGGCTCCACATCGAGGCTTTTCATGGGCTGCCAGGCCACTAAGTTAAACCATTTTACAAAGCCTTTTTTAGATGGAACTCAATCTTTAACCAATCACCGATTTAACTGTGACAAGTTCAGGGTCCATGGGATTGACTTGTCAAACGTTCGATGGGTCATACCAGGTTTACCTGGACAGAGTGACTTACTTAAAGAGGCAGGATAACCCGGGGTTTTAGGTGAATACACCTGGCTTTCAAGCCTGGCTTGATAGCCTATTACAAGGGTTCAAAACTCATTGTTCTTTGAGAAGCAAAGAGCCCCCAGGTAATATGTGAGTTGTGCTCAGTGGTTACCTATGTTTGAGTTGTGCTTAATGCAACAAACTCTCTTTGGCTCGACATAATTTCCTTTTGGCTTAACGCCTATCAAGAGGTGTAGCTATGGTGTGACAACAACCAAGCCCCCTAGTGACATCCCTTTGTGGTGTTTAAACCGATCAAGACGTGTAGCTATGGTGTGACAACAACCAAGCCCCCTAGTGATACCCCTTTGTGGTTTCAAACCGATCAAGAGGTGTAGCTATGGTTCAGATATGACCAAGCCCCCTAGTGATTTTCTTTATATCTGTGCGGCTGCAGAGACCGGTTTAACAAAACTCCACTTTGTCAGTAAAAACTCTTGTAAGCACACACATGATGTAAAAAGAACAGAGACCCCGCTTTATTCGAGGCTCCGATTTATTATATAATATATACATTGTCATAAATATGTACATATGAAGAGCCTGTGACTCAAGTATAGTAAGGCCGAAGAAGAGCTATATTCCATGGCCGCTTGGTCTCCTCCTCCGATTTACGTGAGTCTTTGTGCTCTCGAACATCAATGAGGTAGTATGACCCGTTGTGCAGATTCTTGCTGACCACAAAGGGTCCTTCCCAAGGTGGGGATAACTTGTGCATATCAGTCTGATCCTGGATGAGCCGGAGCACCAAATTGCCCTCTTGAAATGTTCTGGTCTTAACCCGGCGGCTGTGATAACGTCGGAGATCTTGTTGAGAAATCGCCGAACGTGCTGCTGCAATATCACGCTCCTCATCTAACAAGTCCAGTGAGTCCTGACGTGCTGTCTCATTATCAGCTTCAATATAAGCTGCCACACGGCGCGAGTCGTGACGTGTGTCACTAGGAAGAACCGCCTCCGCTCCATAAACCATGAAGAAAGGCGTATAACCCGTAGATCTCTTGGGTGTGGTGTTGATGCTCCATAACACCGAAGGTAACTCCTCAACCCAACAACCCGGTGTACGCTTCAAAGGAACCATAAGCCAGGGTTTAATACCTCTCAGAATTTCTTGATTTACCCTCTCCGCTTGACCATTAGATTGGGGGTGAGCCACCGATGCTATATCAAGTCGGATGTGCTCACGTTGGCAAAATTCCTCCATCTCTCCCTTTGACAAATTAGTACCATTATCAGTTATAATACTGTGTGGAAAGCCAAACCGGAATATCACCTTTTTGATGAATTGAACCGCCGTGGCCGCATCACACTTACTGACTGGCTCTGCTTCCACCCATTTGGTGAATTTGTCAACTGCCACTGATAAGTGGGTCTTTTTGTCCTTGGAGCGATTAAAGGGTCCAACCATATCAAGCCCCCAAGTCGCAAATGGACACGTTATTGGAATCATCCTCAACTCCTGAGCCGGAATATGAGCACGGCGTGCGAATTTTTGACAACCGTCACATCTTTTGACTAAGTCCTCCGCATCAGCATGAGTTGTTAACCAATAAAAACCGTGGCAAAAAGCTTTAGCTACCAAAGACTTTGAACTGGCGTGGTGACCACAGTCCCCTTCATGGATTTCTCGCAAAATCTCACAACCCTCTTGAGGAGAGACATAACGTTGAATTTCCCCTGAGACGATGTAACGATGTAACTCTCCGTTGAGTATGGTCATTGACTTGGAATGCCGGATTATCTGTCAGGCCGATGTTTCATCCTCCGGTAACTCGCCCCGGTTCATGTAAGCCAGGTATGGGATTGTCCAATCCGGTATGACATGCAAAGCTGCCACCAATTGAGCCTCCGGGTCAGGAATAGCCAACTCTTCCTCTGTTGGTACCTTGACCGACGGATTATGCAGCACGGCAAGAAAAACATTTGGTGGGACCGGTTTACGCTGAGAACCAAGGTGGCTTAAAGCGTCCGCCGCTTCGTTCTTTCGCTGGTCTATATGGTCCACCTAATAACCCTTGAAGTGACTAGCTACTGTGTCCACCTCTCATCGATATGCAGCCATGAGTGGGTCTTTAGAATCCCAAGTGCCAGACACCTGTTGAGCCACCAGATCTGAATCCCCAAAGCACTTAACCCGGCTTAAGTTGATCTCCTTAGCCATCCGAAGACCGTGGAGTAAGGCCTCATACTCAGCTGCATTGTTAGTACAAGGGAACATTAAATGGAGGACATAACAAAACTTATCACCTCGTGGGGAAGTTAGTATGACTCCAGCCCCCGAGCCTTCCAACTGTCTGGATCCATCAAAGTGAATAGTCCAATACGTATTATGTGGCTTTTCCTCTGGTGCCTGCAATTCCGTCCAATCATTGATGAAGTCCACGAGTGCTTGGGATTTGATCGCTGTGCGAGGTATGTATTTGAGCCCGTGAGGTCCAAGCTCAATAGCCCATTTGGCAATCCGTCCAGTTGCTTCTCTGTTTTGAATGATATCTCCTAGAGGGGCTGAACTGACCACTGCGATAGGATGGCCTTGAAAATAATGTTTAAGCTTCCGGCTTGCCATAAACACTCCATACACCAGCTTCTGCCAATGTGGATACCTCTGCTTTGATTCAATGAGCACCTCACTGATATAATAAACCGACCGTTGAACCGGATACTCCTTTCCAGCTTCCTTGCGCTCCACCACAATAGCCACGCTAACAGCGCGGGCATTAGCAGCCACATATAGCAATAACGGCTCTTTATCAATCGGGGCTGCAAGCACAGGCAGTTCAGCTAACTGCCTCTTCAGATCCTCAAACGCTTTATCAGCCGCCTCGCTCCAGACAAAATCATCTGTTTTCTTTAGCATCTGATATAAAGGGATAGCCTTCTCTCCAAGACGACTGATAAACTGGCTCAAAGCCGCAATCGGGCCGACCAAACGTTGAACGTCATTGATACAGGCCGGTTTAGCCAAATATGTAATTGCTGAGATTTTTTCTGGATTAGCCTCAATGCCTTTGTTTGATACCAGAAAACCCAAGAGTTTGCCTGCCGGGACACCAAAGACACACTTTTCCGGATTGAGCATCATCTTGTAAACCCAGAGGTTGTCAAAGGTTTCTCTCAAATAATCTATCAATGTTTCCTACTTCCTAGATTTTATCACAATATTATCCACATATGCATGAACATTACACCCAATTTGCTTATGAAGACAATTCTGAACACAGCTTTGATAAGTCGCCTGGGCACTCTTAAGCCCAAAGGGCATGGAGACATAGCAGAAGGCTACAAAGGGAGTTATGAAAGCTGTCTTCTCCTAGTCCTTAACTGCCATTTTGATATGATGATAACCAGAATAAGCATTCAGAAAACACAAACAGTCACAACCCGCCATAGCATCAATGATCTGATCAATACGAGGGAGGGCAAAGGGGCCTGCAGGGCAAGCCTTGTTCAAGTCTATGTAATCTACACACATACGCCAAGTGCCGTTTTTCTTAAGAACCAGCACCGGATTAGCCAACCACTCCGGGTGAAAGACCTCCACGATAAACCCTGCGGCCAACAACCGAGCTACCTCTTCACCAATAGCCTTGCGCCTTTCTTCATTGAAGCGGCGGAGAAACTGCCAGACCGGTTTAAACTTAGGATCAATGTTAAGTGTGTGCTCAGCGAGTTCCCTCGGTACACCTGACATGTCAGAAGGTTTCCATGCAAAGATGTCCCGGTTCTCACGGATGAACTCGATGAGCGCGCTCTCCTATTTGGGATCCAGGTTAGCGCTGATGCTGAACTGCTTGGATGAATCGCGAGGAACAAAATCAACCATCTTAGTATCTATGGCCGATTTAAATTTCAATGCCGGATTGTGTTCCGTAGTTGGCTTTTTCAAAGAAGTCATATCTGCTGGATCAACTTGGTCTTTATAAAACTTCAGATCCTCCATGGCACAAACCGACTCAGCATAAGCCACATCACCTTCCTCACATTCCAAAGCGATCTTCCTGCTCCCGTGTACTGTGATGGTCCCCTTATGACCTGGCATTTTAAGCTGTAGATAAACATAACACAGCCTCGCCATGAACTTAGCATAAGCCGGTCGCCCAAACAAAGCGTGATATGGACTTTTGATTTTCACCACCTCAAAAGTCAATGTTTCTGATCTTGAATCATGGTCATCTCCAAAAGCTACCTCTAAGGCTATCTTGCCCACTGGATATGCAGACTTGCCAGGCACCACACCATGGAAAACGGTGTTTGACGGTTTAAGATTCTTATCTGTCAATCCCATACGACGGAAGGTATCATAATATAGAATGTTGATACTACTTCCCCCATCCATGAGTACCTTAGTGAACTTATATCCCCCAACTTGAGGGGCCACCACTAAAGCCAGATGACCTGGATTCTCAACCCAGGGGGTGATCCTCTCTACTCCACAAAATGGGTTGCTCAGACCAGCGCAAATACTGAGGCACCACCGGTTCAACAGAGTTTATTGCCCTCTTGTGAAGCTTCTGATCACGCTTACACAAGCTAGTGGTGAAGACATGATATTGCCCACTATTTAACTGCTTAGGATTGCTCTGATAACCCGACTGCTGCTGCTGGTTCCCCTGATGGTTGTAACCTCCCTGGTTGCCCTGGTTCCCTTGATTGTTGTGTCCGGTTTGATTGCCCTGAAATCCTAAACCAGAGCCGCCGCCTCCGTAACCTGGCCCGTGGAAACCACCTCCTGAACCGTCGGGCGGGCCATTATCGTACTGAAACATATTGGAGTTCTTGAAATCCCTCATGATATAACAATCCTTCCAAAGATGCAATGCCGGTTTCTCCTTTGATCCATGCTTTGGACAGGGTTGATTTAACAGGCGCTGCAAATTGGGGCCTGAACCTCTGCCCCTCTGGGTCTGCTTAACCTTGCGGCGCTGACCATTCTCCTGAGCATTGGTGTTAGCCACAAAGTCCAAACTGTTGTCGGCCTTGCACTTACCATTGTTCCCATGGCCTGCCGGATTATGCTGCTGACCCTTGGTGTTGCCGTTCTTTTTCCCTTTCCCCGGTTTGTCCTCCTATGAGTCAGGGTATTTGGTGTTATCTGAATCGGCGTACTTAACCAAAGCGGCCATAAGCGTTGACATATCATTGCAGTGACGTTTGAGCCTTCCTAACTTCTGTTTGAGCGGCAGAAAATGGCAGTTGCCCTCCAATGTTAGCACTGCAGTATCTGCATTGATACGATCTAATGAATGCAAAATAGTTGAGACCCGCTTTACCCAATGGGTCGTGGACTCCCCATCCTCTTGGACACAAGCGGCCAGATCCACAATTGACATGGGCTGCTTACAAGTATCTTTGAAGTTCTGGATAAACCGGTGGTTCAATTCGGCCCATGATCCGACAGAGTTAGTTGGTAAGCTCTTCAACCAAGTATGAGTTGTTCCTTCCAACATCATGGTGAAGTATTTAGCACATACTTCTTCATCCACATCTAACATCTCCATTGCCATCTCGTAGCTTTCCACCCATGCCTCTGGTTGTAGATCGGCGGTATAATTGGGTACCTTACGAGGTCCTTTGAAATCCTTGGGCAGTCTCACATTGCGCAAAGCGCGGGTAAGACACGGCACCCCTAAGGAACTGAATACCACACCTGGCTCTACTGAAGCGGTAGGGTGAACCGGAGTAGGTTCACGGGCTCCGTGCAGAGCTGCTAACTCAACCTCTCGACATGCACGGCCATGATCCACCACATCCTGCGCATTAGCACCTCCCCCTTCTGGGATGTGCCCTCGCGGCGAGTTACGGTGATGTGCACTACTTGACACGGCCGGTTCATCCTCAATGTGCCTGCTGTAGCTCCGGCTTGGACGGGGGGTGGAATGAATCCTCTCACGACTGTGCGAATATGCCTGATGCTGGTTTAGAGCTGTTTGAAGGAGATCCCTGGCCCGTCGTGCCTCAATCGCAACTGGTGATTCGCCGTCGGTTGGGAGGGATAACAATCCTGAAGCGGCAGCCACAATGTTGTCCAACAGGTTGGAGTAATGCCCGGGAGGTGTTGGAACATACTTTGGCACAATGTTCCTGGCGCGGTCCGTCGCGCGCGGCTGAACCGGCGCTCCTATTCCTGGCGCCTCCGCCCGGTTTAATATTGGCTGGTTACTCATTCCTACTCCTGGCATATTGAAGAGATTTCTTGGCTCATAACTCGGCGGGAGATGCAGTCGGTATCTTCTTCTCATGACTTCCTCTAAAGCATTCTGATCCAGCCTAAGCCGGTAGGCCCGAGCTTCCAACTCGGCCCATTTTGTAGCCATCCCGGCGTTCTCTGTTGCTAGGTCCGCTTTAGCCTGAGTTATCTGATCCTTTACCTTTGCGATCTTCGTCTTGTGCTGATCCCGGGCTGCTGTATCCACCTCTGCGGCCATCAATGTTGCCAAAGCGTCGAACAAGTCAGACAGAACTTGAGCCGGAGGTGGCGCAGAGCTCCCTGCCCCCGCCGGCATGGCTGTTGCTGAACCGGAGAGCATTACTGCAGCGGTTGATGAGTGGGGCACTGATTGTGTACCGACCATGAAGATAGCGGCCCGGTTTGGCAGATGAGGGGAGTCCGGAATACTGTTGCACTCGGAACCTCCACCAATCCGGCCATCCTGCAACTGATAGAGCGATTCGGTCTCTCCAGAAGACTCGTCGTCGGAGCAGACAACGGTTTCTCCATCGGATGCCGGTCCGTCCTCATATTCTGCTCCATGGATGACACCTACGAAAACATGCTTCGCCACGGGCTGAACCGGGGAAGGGCTTGCATGCTGAGCCGTCTCGATGATGTCGGTGCAGGTGTCCGGCTCAGGGCCCGGTTCGCCAATCTAGATGATGAAGACGTGAATCCCACCAAAGGGGACCCGGTACCCGTATTCGATTGAATCGGCCTCGGGGCCCCATCCTGCGTTGTCGATGTAGAGCTTGCCGCGACGACTCTTCGTCATCCGGCCCACAGCGTATCCCTTGAGTCCATCAAAGCCGCCCTTTAAGAACTCGAAACCATCATGCGATAGCCCCACGGTGGGCGCCAACTGCCGTGGGTTTGTCACGGCAGATGTCCTTGTGAAAGGACTTAGTCGTGGAGCCATCGCAACGGGTTAGCTTAAAGGGGTTAAACCGGACTAGGGGACGCGGGGAGTTATACTAGTTCGGCCCCTTCGATGAAGGTAAAAGCCTACATCTAGTTGTAATTGGTATTGCTAGGGTTTCAATCACCAGGGAGCGAATCTGCTTTGACTGGCTCTCGAGTTGTTGTGTGTTGTCCCTAAACCGTTGTCGGGTCGTCTCTTTATATACATAGGTTGACGCCCGCCGGTTTACAGAGTCCCGAAGCCGGATCATAAATGTGTCTGGTTCGGTCTCTATACTTCCTATCTTACAATGCAAGTTACATAATAAGGTCGGTTTACATCTACAGGCCTTAACTCGCCTTTGGGCCTTGGGCCTCCATAAAGTGTCATCATTCTTACGTCTTCATGGGCTTCTAATCTTCATAAAGTTAATCCGGCTACTCCTGGCCGGTTTACGCCCAGCGGTAATATCCCCAACACATGGTGTCATCATTTCACCCGCATAGCATGTGCAAAAAAGTAGAGGGGGTCACGGAAAAAACTGGATGTACTTCGTGTACAAACTGGACAATCTCTTTCGAAGTATCAAGGTTACGGGCGAAAACTCATCTGTTACACCGGCAATTCGAAATTTTAATAACTTATTACAACTCCAGACTTTTTTTGCGTTCAGCATGCACCATTCAAAGCCACGTCATCAATTTTCAAACCTTTCTAACATAATTCGCTATTTTTAATGCATTTACTGATTTGTTTTGAGCTAAATGGCCCTGAAATTGAAAAGCACTACAAATGAACTCTGAAAAGGTTGAAACTTGGCATGGTGTCATCATTTTACCCGCATAGCATGTGCAAAAAAGTAGAGAGGGTCAAGGCAAAAACTAGATGCACTTCGTGTACAATCTGGACAATCTCTTTCGAAGTATCAGGGTTTCAAACGAAAACTCATCTGTTACACCGGCAATTCAAAATTTTAATAACTTGTTACAATTCCAGACGTATTACCAATTTGAATATAATGATAAAACACACTAATATTAAACATAAAAAAATAATCACTTAAAAATATTTTTGAAGTTAAGTTGTTCACAAACTAGTGATTCACACAAATTTCAAATAATTCAAATTTAAACTATTTCAAATATTCACAAAGAAACTCTAAATACAGCAAAAAACTACTGGGAAATAAATAGAAGAAAATATATAAAGCAGAAATAAAAAAACTATATAAAAAATATTTCGGCACTGCCCAGTGGGCCTGCAAGGCCTTGGGCGTAGATATGCAGGCCCATAAAGCCCAGCAGGCTCACAGGGCAGCGCGGGAAAGTTAGGCCCAGAAGCCTGCTTTAGAGAGGAGCTCGAAGGAGCAGCCGTGACTCGGTTTATAAATCAGCGTGGCTGCCCTTCGCTCGGCGAGGTGAGACTAAACTTTGTGCACCGCTGGATGCGAGCGCACCCTCTTTAGTACCGGTTCGTGGCTCCAACCGGTACTAAAGGGAGGGTCTTTAGTACCGGGTGGAGCCACGACCAGGTACTAAAGAGGGTGCACTTCCCGCCGCTCGGGCTGCCAAATTTGACCTTTATTATCGGTTGGTGGCTCCAACTGGTACTAAAGGCCTCTCCTATATAAGCAGCATTTACGAAAATTTTCAGTTAGTTTCTGTTCGTCTTCGTCGCGCCCGTCCCTGCGATGCCCGCGTCGCCCGCCCGCGTCGCTGCCCAAGCCCATCGCCGTCGTCGCTGCCCCAGCCCGTCGCCGTCATTGCCGCCCCCGTCATCGCTGCCCCAGCCCGTCACGCCGTCATCGCCCGCGCGCGTGCGTCGCCATTGTCGCCGCCCCCGCCAGTGCCGCCCCAGCCCGTTGCCGTCGTCGCCGCCCATGTCACCCCCCGCCGTCATCGCGCCCCCATCGCCGCCCCAGCCGGTAAACGCACACCCATATGCAGTACACACACAGACAAACAAATTTTTCAAGATGATTTTTTCTGTTTTCTGTTTGTTAGTTTATTATACTTTTATTTTATATAAATAGAACTAGTTTATTTTTAGTAAGTTCTTAGTCGAATTAGTTGAACTATTTGAATTAATAGAACTAGTTGAATTAATAGATGAATTAGATATACATTAAATTTAGGTACATGAGATTTGATCATCTAATTAAAATTTAATATATAGAACTAGCTACTTTATTTTTAGGTATATGAGATTTGATCATCTAGATGAATTAGTTGAACTAGTTGAATTAATTAATAGAACTAGTTGAATTAGTTAAATTAATAGAACTAATAAGTGTTTAATGTTTCACCTATGAACATAGGAAATGTCGTCTGACGACGAAAACAATTTCATTATGTGCGAATATTGCGAAGACCAGTGTGACCTGTGCGACAGAAATTTTCTAGTTGATGATAGACGCTTCAGCATCAAGCTGGATGAGACCTTCGAAGTGGATACAGTAAGTCACAACGACAAGTCTTTTTCGTAATTAAGCATGACTTATGCTTCATTTGCTTCAACTTATAATTTTAAATTTTCACTATTCTACTAGCGTATCCCCTGCCATGCAAGAATTTTTGTCTTGGATAAGATATGTTCTAGTCCTAACAAAACTATGGAGGTAAAGAGAGTTTACTTGAAGACCGAGCATGGTTATACCTTCAACGTCAAATTATACAATGCAAACACCTACACCTATTTTGAATGCAAAACTTGGCAAGCACTATGCAAGGCTTATGCATTTGAGCTTGATATGTTTATCACCTTTGATATTCGTCCTGAAGATGATACTGAAGGTAATAGAGACATTTGGGTCGATGTGCAGACGCCTCTAGTTCTACCATTATGTGAGTTTTCTCAAGCATATTTATGTCTTCAATATTGTTTATTCAAAAATAGTTGACAACTAATTTCTATTGACAGCTTATTTCCATTCAAGCAAACATGTCCGACGCTTGGTAGACAGGACCGTCGATTCTCTTGGGGCTGAACTAAACTGCGAGGAGATAAGTCATTATGTTTCATGGCTTGAGGATCTTAATGCTGTCAAGACAAATTATTTTCCTGAATTTGAAAATCTTCGTACTCAAAACGTGCGACCAATAGTGATCGTATTGAACTACGGTCACATCTATTTAGGAAAGATGGTAAGATTTTTACTATTTGTCCTCAGTGCATCTTTTGCATACATTATTTTTCAAGCTAAACTTCCTTGCTAAGTAATGTTACTATATGATGTTCTTCAATGGGGACTCCCGATGAAAGTTGTGCCTTAGTGGATCGGTACTAAAGGTCGCATGTCAATGGTTAGCTTACGGCCAAGACATCCTACAATGCACACGAGTGCATTCAGGATTTCTAAAAGCAAGGAATACTTAATAGTGAAAGATTGGAGCAAAATTGTGAACGGTCGCAGAGAAGTACTAGGGGGCAACAATCAGAAGCGCATCCCACGATTAGGAGACAGGTTCATCTGCATGCTCCAATATGATGAATCTGGAGAGCTATACATGTTCTATGCTATTTTACCTCAGAGAGAGCAGTAGGAGTGATTAGCTAGTTCATGCTCTTAGTACTTATCCTGTCATGTCCGTGTTCTTTGTCTTGAACTTAATCTCAAAGAGTGATTTGCTTTTGTGGTCTTATGAACGCTTATAATCTCATGACCATGTTGAACTCGATGATATCTTTGCTTCTGGTACAAGTGAATGTTTCTTCTTTAAGCTAGTGCTGGTGGTGATTAGATAGCGGTAATGGCTATGATGATTAAATAGGTAATGACGACTATATATGATGATTTTCAGCTAGCTAGTATACTGTTGTTGGTGATGATATGATGCAAGAGTTTTTATATTAATATGATGATGATGATGATGAGTTATTATATCATTTATGAAAGAAACCGTAGATTAGTTTTAACTGGATTGATCCTAGCTAAGTGATCAAGTATATGCCATATCCATATTACTTGATCACCTAAATGATCGAGTAATATGGATATGGCATATATATACTTGTCCCTAATCTGTGGTACTTTCACCTAATGATTTAACAACTAATTCTAATGTAAAAACAATCTATAAATTAAATTGAAAACACAAAATTAAAGGAAGAATAAAAAATAAAACCAACCCCCCCCCCAAACATTTAGTACTGGTTGGTGTTACCAACCGGTACTAATGGTCTCCCCTCACCCGAGCCTGGCTCATGCCACGTGGTGGTACTTTAGTGGCGGTTCGTGCCGAACCGGTACTAAAGGGGGGGGCCTTTAGTCCCCACCCTTTAGTGCCGGTTACAGAACCGGCACTAAAGGCCCTTATGAACCGGTGCTAAATCCAGGTTCTGCACTAGCGTATGAAACGGGTACGATGACCCTTGTCGATTGTGTAGTCAAGCATGGAGTACCGTGGGCCGATGTTGTCCGCAAGAGGTGCCCGCCTTAATAAAATTTCATAAACAAAAGCATCATAAGCATAAGCATACATAAACAAAAAAAATGAAATTTATTGATTACATGAACTAGGGTTCATCTTAAGCATATTCCTCCAACAACATATACTACATATGATGGATCACATCATATCAACATGCATCATATCAAAATAAAATCCTCCAACATGCATCGTATCATCATTTTTTAACATTTTTTTGAAATAGAGTTCATCTTGAATGTATTTTCTCCAAACAACATCTTCATATCATCATATCAACATGCATCATAAAACAAAACAAGTCCTCCCACATGCATTACATCATAACTTTTTTAACAAAAAAACTAGGGTTCATCTTCACACTAACATATGAACTATTGATTAGAGTTCATATTCAATACCACTAGGTATTAAAGAACTAAGAACTAGAACTACAATCAAGCTAAAACAATCCTTGGTGGAAAAAATCCAATCTAAGTTCAAAAATATAAGGGATTTCAAGCAAATAATGCGTCAAATCGGAAGCAAGTTTGCAAAAACTACTTGGAGGGATCAGAGGAGCTTACGTTTCTCTCTTCGGGGCCATCTCGATCCGCAAAAATGATGAAGAAATAGTGAATATCCGAGAGGGAGAGTGGAGGAGATGAGAGAGGGAGAGAGGGGCGAGGGGGGAAAAGGAAGAAACTGCCGACGGGGAGGGGGAGGGGTGGGGAGGTGGGCAAGGGCGCGGGGGCGGGCGAAATAACTACTCGCACCGTACCGCCAGGGGTTCTGGCAGTAGGGTTATACAGACTACCACCAGGGTCCCTAGCGGTAGGGTGCAACGGAGGGGGACAGCGGTCGTCTCCACGTGCTGACGTGGATTAGTACCCTACCGCCAGGGTCCCTGGCGGTAGGATGTCTAACCCTACCTTCAGCACCCCTGGCGGTAAGAAAAAGGGTCAAATCCCAAAATTGTTTCCAACCGGGGTCAGATCCTGAATTGGTATACGAGAAGGGTCAAAACACGAAATTCTGCCGTGTGCCGAGGACAGGTCCTGGATAAAAATGCAACATGACACAAATCGCGCATGTGCTTTCTCTCTATGTTATTTTATGCTTCGTGCATGTGCAAATTGGGGGCAATATATCAGGTAAAGGTACAGTTAGAGAGATGACAGCAAGTGAGAACACCAAGATGTAACCCGAAATTCACATTCTTGAGGAGTGCTAAGGTGCAGAACAACAGACCTCAAGAAAATGAATGTCTCATCTAAAGTCCCTGAGTGCATTGGCCGTTCAAAATCCAAGCACCGTCTCACTAGGAGTAACTAGCTCTTGGGGCAATATATGGACAATATTCACATGTATAAGGGCCGCAACGAGGCATTTTCGAAGCGAGAGGACTGCCTTGGATGTTGCCGGCAGATACGAGGATGATAGATGCATTTTAGTTGCCGAATTCACCGTATTTTGTTGGAAGTTGATGAGGAGAGTGTAGAGTTATTGTACATGCCTGATACAAATTTTACAAAGAAAAAAGAACTTGTGTACAAAGTAGTAATTTTGGAATAACTTCTTTTTAATATCTGAGCCACCGTTTTACTACATTGTTCTACAATAGATGCACAACTTAGCTACATTGGGGAGATAACATTTTGTACACAAATTGGATAGCACAAACAATTTACTCCATAATTACAACTTTTCATAGACAACTTTAGGACATTTTATACAAAAATTTACTATAGGTGTAGAATAAATACCATACACTATAGCTTAAAATAGCAGCATTGTGTGTGCGTGTGTGTGTGCGCGTGCGCTATAGAAAAAAATTAGTGGTCAAAAGTAAATCTTGAAGACCATATAAGTATGCAAAACAACATGCATTTGTGAAGTATGGCTCCATTGTCCGGGAGCTAGCGGACAGTGAACTTCTTGGCTCACCACCCTTGTAGAAACAAATGTGGTTGCTAACTTGTCCTTAGTGCATCAATCTGCCCCAGTTTTGATTCAGATGTCTTGCCTTCAAACCACATAGAGAGCGGATGACCCAACAATATTGCTTTGTCAGGACATACTTGATTAGAAGAATTTTCATAAACCAATTCGAGAGAAGGAAGGCTTTGAAGCCTGAAATTTCGCTGTAAATACATTACAACAAACATAACTGCATTTGAGGCATCCTAAGCAAACAACAACGCTAACTCGTTGGATTTTGTTACTGCCATGGCTAGTAGGCACCAAAGGTCGGGGGCAGGGTGCTCAGCTTATTATGTTCTTCCATTTTTGGGATGAATTCTTTTACAAGGCCTTTCCCTATTAGGAACAACACGAATAAGTATAGAAGAACAATCAGAGCACCCAACATGACATAGTTGGGAGCAAAAACAAGGTGTTGGTTGTGAAACAACAAAGTACTAATAGTCACTGAATAATAAGTATGCAGGGGGCATTGCCCCCGCTCCCCCAATGCATAAGGTTCTCCTCAATTTTCAAGCTTAAATATACTCAAAGTTCAAGCGTAAATCTCCTTGACCCTCTTTAACATTCTACATCAAGCTCCACCACTGATCCAATGTTCTCTTAGATATGAATTCATACTTTGTTCTGACCTTTTGTCTTGACCTTCTTGTCCTAATATACTGCTTTGAACAACCACTCGATTGGTTTTTGTTGGTACCTTCACTCTTTCGAGCTTATTTTTGCAGGATTGTAGGGCTGTGTGACATCTTTATTTTCAATGAATGAATTTGGCGGGATATTTGCAACATGTTGCAAATCTTTTGAACTTGTCTTCATATCTTTGAGTATGTTGATTTGAGGCAAAAGTGTGTTAGAGATTCAACTAATTTCCCGGCATTCTGCATGGCACTTGAATTCTCCCCCCTAATGCTTGTAGATGGTCCTCATTCACTACTAGGGAAAAGCCTATACACAGAACTTTAGTAGTAGCGCATGTTAAAAAAGGGCGCTACTGCTAGAAAGAAGTAGCGCGTGCGAAATAACCGCGATGCAGATACACATATAGCAGTAGCACGTCCCTTTGTAAAAGCTCTACTACAAAAATTCCCACCACTAAGCAGATCAGCTACACATAGTAGTAGCGCTCTTTTAGAAACAGCGCTGCCGCTAATTTTGTTGTAGCAGCGCGTTTATGTGTAAGGCGCTACTGCTAACGAAAATAAAATGAAATGAAAAACAAGTAGATAAGTAAATGAAAATGAAAGAAATAGAAAAAGGAGAAAGGAAAAAAATAAAATGTAAAGAAAAAAAATGAAAAAGGGAAAAAAGGAGAAAGAAATAGCAGTAGAGCATTTGAGGAAACGCGCAGCTATAGCGCGTTTTTAGGAATGCGCTACCATTACGTTTCACTTAAACAGCGGTCTCCCTCCCCGCGGCCACCACTTCTCCCCCAAATCCCTCGCCCTTGCCGCCGTCTCCCCAATTCACCGTCGCCCCACTTCGCCACCGTCTCCTGCCGGCGTGGATGCCCGCAACCTCACCGTCTCCCCCCGAGGCCGCCGTCATCCTCAGCACCGCCGCCTGAGGCCGCCCTCAGCCTCACCGCCGCCGCCCGAGGCCGCCCTTGACCTCACCGTCACTCCCCTCCACCTCACCGCCGCCCGAGCCCGCCCAGGACCGCCGCTTCCCGTGCCCGAGCCCGCCCTCTCCGCCCCTGCCTCCATCGCCGAGCACCTCCCCGCCATCGTCTCTCCCCTCTCTGTAAGTCCCCCACCCCTCCCCCCCACTCCTCTCTCTGTATTTTAAAGAAAAAATTAGTAGAGAAAAAGTTAGTTTATAGCAAAAAAAATTAGTTTAGAGCAAAAGATGTTAAGTAGTAGATGTTAGAGCAAAAAATTTGGTTTACAGCAAAAGTTAGTTAGGGTAGTAGGGTCTAATTAGGGTAGATGCTGCTTGTAGTATATAGTGATACTAGTAGATGTTAATTAGGTTAGGGTAGTAGTGGTAGTAGTAGATGTTAATTAGATGTTTTTTAGTTAGGGCAGTAGAGTTTTGCTAGGTTAATTAGGTTAGTAGTGCTGCTAGTAGTAGTGGTACAATACGTTAATTAGGTGAAGTTAAATGAATAACCTAAATGAACGAAATTAGTAGTTAACTGAATTATTTTTCTTTCATCATTATAGAGCACTAAAGTTAACTGAATTTTGTTCTATTAGTAGTTAAATGAATTTTCTTCTACACTTTGTTTTTGAATTAGCTTGTGTAATTTGGACATGTATATTTGGGCATGTGTTGCGGTGTCGAAGATGGATATTTGAACAATTTTTCCAGGGAATGAAGCTGAGTGTCCTATGTTTTGCTGGAATGTTGATTCATTTCCGTTCCGGCAAATTTCAGGTTCTCGATTTGTCCACTTTTTAGCAAAGGTCATGCCGAAATTTTCCGTGAATTTCGGCATGACTTGTGCTACAAACTAGGACATATCGAGTGCCTGGGATTTGCCGCACCGGGAAGGAGTCAACGTTCCTACAAAACATAGGCCTTTTTATGCATTATTCATTTTATTAAGTCTAGAATTAATTAACTAGATTTAATCATAGGAAACATGGCTAGCAATGATGAAGGACATGGTTTTGGTTATTGCGACGATGTCTACCTTGCGGCAGACGAATTTTTGAGCCTTGCCGACGATCAACCGATGTTGTTGCTGGGCCCACCGGTCGCATCGGGGACTGAGACCGACACGCAGACCAGTGCTGAGACTGAGACCGGCATTGAGACTGAGACCGGCGCTGAGACTCAGACCGGCATCGAGACCGGCACTGAGACTCAGACCGACGCTGCCTCGGGGAGCGGAGCTGGTGTAGAACCGAAAGCAAAGAGGCAACGGCTTCCTAACAAACTCGGGACTACTAGACTGGTGGTCAGGGAGGTGGATGATGGCAATTTTGAGCCGAACGCACCCGAGGAAAGGCGCGCGTGCTACGACAATCAAATAGGCTACATCATACGGAGAACCGCCACCACCAACGATGAGAAACTACAGAAGATAGATAATATGAGGCCCTCCCTCCTAAAGAAGCTGCACCAGATATTCTTGTTCCCGGGCTGGAGTGAAAAGGATTATAAAGATCAAGATAAGGACCCGACAATGAAGAAGATAAACAAACACGCCATGACCAAGTTTAGCGAGGCGGCCGGGAGCACACACATGAGCACGCAGTTAGGTATGAACATCAACACCTCACCTACCAAATTAGCGTAGGCTATAGTGCTGGGTGTTAGCGGAGGGGGTGACGAAAAGGCTCCATTAGTCACTGGTGACGTCGCCATAGATGTGGATGACGATGGCACTCAACAGTATGTCTATACTGGCGCCTACTTAGGGTTTGAGCGTCATGAGTCGGTGCCTGAATTGCCGTCTCCTGAGGCTGAACGTGTTATGGATGACCTTCCGGTAGTAAAGAAGTCTAGGAAGAGATCGAGGAAAGGCAAAAAAGCGGATTCTATGATCCAGCCGCCTCAGCAGCCTCGGGTTCAAGACCATATAGATATCCCCAGTGCGGATAAATGGCATATCCCCGGTCAACCAATCCTACCTGCAGCACCGCTAGGGGCCAGATTCGGCAATCTAAGGAGACTTCATGACGATGTGCTGCGGATAGAGAAAGGCCGCATCGCTTCGAAAGATCCAAGATACCCACTCTACGGGGTTAACATTCCGCGGCAATTGTCGTACGTCGACACATTCCCCGTGGAGAAGCTCTTCCTTCGATTCGATTACATATTCGACATGTTTCACATGAAGAAGCTAGATTTTACGTTTGTCCGCCTTTATGCCATGCACATGAACTACATCATCGGGGTTGAGCAGATACGTCATATTTGTGTCGCTGACCCATACTTCATGCACAAGGGCTTCTTGGGAGTTTGCGCAAAGCACCGTGAATACGCGAGGGAATACATCGTCAATTTCATGCTCACCAGCAAGGACAAGGAGGCGATTCTCGTGCCTTATCATCCCCTGTAAGTCATCAACACGGATATCCTTCCTTCGATTTCAATCATTCATTTGCATGGTGGAGGCTAATTAATTTGATGTGTACTTATTTTGTGCAGCGGCGGGCGCGCCGTCCTCGTCATCCTCTACCCTCGATACTCCCACGCTCTTTACTTGGACTTGTCGAAGAACATTAACAAAAAGGATTACACCCACATCAAGGATATTCTCGACAGTGCTATGTTTTACTATGACGCACGGGGTGGAGAGGTCAAGAACAAGAAGAGAAGGGACGGCAGGCCCGCCTTCGGCCATAAGACCGACTTCTGCTGCATCCAGCAACCGAGTCTCTTAATGATGGATTCTATGTCCTACACCACATGCTGGAGTACAAACAGGATCACCAGAACCTTCGCATGTCACCTACATCCGGTGATTCCCATATTCTGCAATGGGCAAAGAACGTAGGAGATATCGAGGATCATCGACTTCGAGCTGAGTTCTATAACATCCAATGCGAACTTGGCCAAATCATCATGAAGGAGGTCGTCGAAAAATAGGGATGTTCTACGAAGAAGGACAAATGTCGCGGGAAGACGTCCGAACACGGGTAGCCGCTCAGTGTCTCGACCTGAAGCCTTTCACTAGGCTCGGGGACTATCTCCCTGACTTGGATGGATGGCACGACATGTTGGAGTGATTGTCGATATATGATAATGTGTCCGTTTGGTCCATACTTTCCGTATGATGAAACTTTGAGTTATGCACGACGAAACTTTATTTGTGATGTAATTAAACTGTCCTCCTCGACTAGCGAAGATCACTCTAGTTAGGGCATTTTGGGTACAATGAACTTTGTTATTTATGCTTATGATATGTTGCTTCTATTTTTGCCAAGTCTGTCTCTTTCTGTTGCTCAACTATATATGTTGCATATCATCGACTCATGTGATGATGCAGGTGCATAGATCATCGATGGCGAAGAAGTGCTACGCCAGGAGTATATATATATATATGACGAGTGGCCGGAGTGTCAGGCCCAGGTGTACCAGTTTCCGGTTTCCGAGCGACAGGCTGTAGTTAGTTTAGATTCACGCTAATGCGAGAGAGGCATACGAACTCATGTACTGCATAGTTCCGCTCTCACTCAAAGTGATAGCTCTTCTCACGTATATCATTGTTTAGATGGATAACGATGTAGTTGCAAGTAATCGAGACTTGTATTGCTATTTTCGAGATGATGGCGAGAGACCACTTTGTGTTGGATGATGATTATGATGATGACATGATTTGATGAGACTATTTGTATGTATATGCTATGATTACATTTGTATGTGTATGATATGGTAAAGATTATTGTATAAAGCCTATTCAAATACAAAACAAATATGCAGAGAAAAACTAATAAACTAGCAGTAGCGAGGGGAACAAAGTTAGCAGTAGCGCTGCGTTACCAGTAGCGCTTCCTGCTAAAAAGCGCTGCAGATATTAGCAGCAGCGTTCTTCACTAAAGCGCGCTAATGCTAGCCATGTATAGCAGTAGCGTGGGACGACAGGCGCTACTGCTACACGTTAGCTGTAGCGCCTTATCAGTAGCGCATCGTCCCGTGCTACTAATAGGCAAAGTACCCGCGCTACTGCTAGGGTTTTCCCTAGTAGTGATTGAATCAACATACATGCCTTGAATAACACACCCTATGAGGGGCTTGAGGTATTGATGGAAATACAGTTATTCCTCGCGTTGATACCTATTATATGGCGAGAGGCCAAAGATGTATGCGGGGGTGATGATATTGGTATGTGGCCGAATTGCCGCAGATGGGAAATACATTGTAGATTTCCATATATCAAAGATAGAGGGGAATAATAATATGTAGTTTGGTCACGAGCGTGTAAAACTTCATGACTCCAACGTGTAGTTCGTAAGTTGCAATTCCAAAGTAAAGATCATGTAGCGAGCTTAATTAGTTGGATACCAATTTTGACCAAAACGTTTTTAGTCTAGACATATAAGACAAAGTGCTAAACTTCAATTCGAGGGCCATATTGAAGGCACACAAGGAGAATTCTACGACCATGTCCATTTGAGTTTGATTGAAATCGATGTTCATAATAATGAGCTAATGGTTTTGTGTAGGTAAAGGAACACTTGATACCATCATGTTGATGTGTCTTTTAGAACCAGAGGATACCTGAATAGTCTAGTCAATGTTTGGGAAGAGCCGCTTACATCGACTTTTATGCGTTCAAGGAGTTTGAGTGGTTCAACATAGAATTTAAGGTGCGCGAGCCTTAAAATTAGCTTTCCTATGTAACATGTAGTACACGTAAAATTCAAATATTGGTAGAATTTAGCATTGCTTTAGTCATAACCAATGGATTTTCTGATAATTTTTGTTTCAAGTTAATGTCAGGATGACCAAGGCGAGTATGCCAAGTTTGTTATTGAAAGACATTCTGGGAAATTGTCTTGTACGCAACATGTGCTACAGATTTTGTAGTATGTGTAGTGCCATCCTTATGGTACATAGAGAATGTGTTTTACATATTGGTTGTATATGGTATGCAAAGATATTTCTCATCATCGTTATCATAAGTTTTGATATGAAAACTGTTTTAACACATATATCTATAGTTTAGTAGAGTACGAGTTGAACAAGGATATGTCAAAAACATCCTTACTGTCACTCAAATACCCATAGAGATAATAATATGACCCAAGTTGAGCTAACAATTACATCATCGCATCCAACAATTGTTAAAATATTTCATTTTTCTCTTAGTAAGAGTGGAATATTTTACTTCCCTAAGTAGAGTTCGTGGTGCATATGTCCACTAGGCATTTATCCTATTTCATTAGATTGACCCCCTAAGAAATCTATATACACACACACACACACACACACTTGAAGTTTTTCGGTATGAAAATCTCTATCATTAGATTTGAACCTTTACTCTTGAGGTCCTTTGTGTCCTAGGGATTGCTGATAGAAAATAACCAGATATCGTGGGGTGCGGCATAACTCTGTGATATGCCTTTCTTGTGGTTTGAGTTTCTAGGCTTCATACCTCGTTTTGCGGGCCAGAAATAAGGCACTAGGAGATTCCTCCTCCAAGTACTCTTATTTTAGATCTTGATGAATATGATGCCTTATGATGTACTATAACACTACTAGGGAAAACCTTATACACAGAGGTATAGCAGTAGCGCTGGTCAAAACACGACGCTATTGCTACTTATTAGTAGCGCTTGTTACAAAAGCACGCTATAACCATTGCTGTAGCAATAGCGCGCCTGCGCGGAAAAGCGCTACTACTATAATTCCCTCACTGATGCCGGTTGGCTAGGAATAGTAGTAGCGATTCTTCCGGAAGCACGCTACTGCTAAAAACTTTGTAGCAGTGCGTTTATGCTGTAGAGCGCTACTGCTATGAAAAGAAAATAAATAGAAAAATAAGTAGAAAAGTAAATGAAAATGAAAGAAATAGAAAGAGGAGAAATGAAAAAAAGAAAATGTAAAGAAAACAAAAGAAAAATAAAAATAAAACATAAAGGAATAGTTGTAGCGCGTTTCGCCGGAAAACACTATAGCTAACTTAGCTATAGCGCGTTTGGCAAAACGCGCTACTGCTAGTTTGACTTAACCCCCGGCCGCGCGGGCTCAAAATTTCGCTAAGTCCTCCCCCCTCCACTCCCCCCTCTCCCCCAACTGCTCCATCGCCGTCGTCGCCCCGCCTCCTTCGACGACACCGCCGCCGCCCGAGGCCGCCTTCGACCACACCACCGCCGCCCGAGGCCGCCCTCGACCTCATAACCGCCGCCCGAGGACGTCATCGACCTCACCGTCGCCTCCCTCGAGCTCACCGCCGCCGCCCTCGACCTCACCGCCGCAGCCCGAGCCCGCCCGGGACCTCCACCGACCGTAAGGCTCTGCCCCTCCTCGCCCCTACCCTCATCTCTCTCTCTGCTAGGGCATATATATGTTGATGTTGTGTTGATGTTCATATGAACCCTGGGTGTTCATATGAACCCTAGATTTGTTTAGGGCAGTAGGCATTTTTTAGCATTTAGGAAAAATGATTAGCAATTTTTTTTAGGAAATTAGCTAGGGCAAATTTTTATGAAAATGCCTAAATAGTAATTCCATTTAGCTTTAAATTAATAGAGGGTATGTAAATAACAATAGCATTTAGATTTACATTAACAGAGGCTATAAACAAAAAACACTTAGCTATAAAAAATTATTTGGGCTATGGACCTGAATCTATTCCAAATTTCATTCAAATGAAATTTGAATTATTTGGACTATGCACCTGAATATTTTTAAGAAATTGGGAGTAGGTACTAAGGTCTTTCTGCGGAAATTTCGGTGAGGTCAGAAGGGTTAGAGAAAATGGAGTTCCTAGACTTTTAGCTTTAGACAAAAAACAGAAGTATTTAGCTATAAATAAAAACAGTAGCGCATTTAGCTATAAACAAAAAACAGAATTGTTTTTCTTTTCAAAAACTTGGTTAAACTAATTGTTGCTATGTAAACAAAAAACAAGATTGTTGTTATATGATATATGTCATTGATGTTCATTTGTATATTCCATTATTGTTGATTATATCTTTTCATTAAAGTGGCCATGTTATATGCAAATTCCTCAATAGTGTTTGCTCATGTTATATCTTTTCATTGAAGTGGTTCGATTGTGCCCAAGTGGCTTTGTTGTTTCCAGTAAATGAAGCCGAGTGGCCTATGTTTTGTCGGAATGTTGATTCATTTCCGTTCCGGCAAATTTCAGGTTCTTGATTTGTCCACTTTTTAGCAAAAGTAATGCCGAAATTTTCCGTGAGTTTCGGCATGACTTGTGCTACAAACTAGGACATATCGAGTGCCCGGGATTTGCCGCACCGGGAAGGAGTCAACGTTCCTGCAAAACATTGGCATTTCGTATGTCATTATTCATATTATTAGGTCTAGAATTAATTTACTACATTTAATCATAGGAAAGATGGATAGCAATGATGAAGGACAGGGTTCTGGTGATTGCGACGACGTCTACCTGGCGGCAGACAAATTTTTGAGCCTTGCCTATGATCAACTGATGTTGTTGTTGGGCCCACCGGTCGCATCAGGGACTGAGACCAACATGCAGACCGACGCTGAGACTCAGACCGGCGTTGAGACCGGCGTTGAGCTTAAGACCGGCGCTGCCTCGAGGAGCGCAGTGAAGGAAATATGCCCTAGAGGCGATAATAAAGTTATTATTTATTTCCTTATTTCATGATAAATGTTTATTATTCGTGCTAGAATTGTATTAACCGGAAACATAATACATGTGTGAATACATAGACAAACAGAGTGTCACTAGTATGCCTCTACTAGACTAGCTCGTTAATCAAAGATGGTTATGTTTCCTAACCATAGACAAAGAGTTGTTATTTGATTAACGGGATCACATCATTAGGAGAATGATGTGATTGACATGACCCATTCCATTAGCTTAGCACCCGATTGTTTAGTATGTTGCTATTGCTTTCTTCATGACTTATACATGTTCCTATGACTATGTGATTATGCAACTCCCGTTTGCCGGAGGAACACTTTGTGTGCTACCAAACGTCACAACGTAACTGGGTGATTATAAAGGTGCTCTACAGGTGTCTCCAAAGGTACATGTTGGGTTGGCATATTTCGAGATTAGGATTTGTCACTCCGATTGTCGGAGAGGTATCTCTGGGCCCTCTCGGTAATGCACATCACATAAGCCTTGCAAGCATTGCAACTAATGAGTTAGTTGTGAGATGATGTATTACGGAATGAGTAAAGAGACTTGCCGGTAACGATATTGAACTAGGTATTGAGATACCGACGATCCAATCTCGGGCAAGTAACATACCGATGACAAAGGGAACAACGTATGTTGTTATGCAGTCTGACCGATAAAAGATCTTCGTAGAATATGTAGGAACCAATATGAGCATCCAGGTTCCGCTATTGGTTATTGACTGGAGACGTGTCTCGGTCATGTCTACATTGTTCTCGAACCGTAGAGTCCGCATGCTTAACGTTTCGATGATAGTTATATTATGAGTTTATGAGTTTTGATGTACCGAAGGAGTTCGGAGTCCCGGATGAGATCGGGGACATGACGAGGAGTCTTGAAATGGTCGAGACGTAAAGATCGATATATTGGACGACTATATTCGGACATCGGAAAGGTTCCGAGTGGTTCAGGTATTTTTCGGAGTACCGGGGAGTTACGGGAATACGGGGGAAGAAGTATACGGGCCTTATTGGGCTTTAGGGGAGAGGGAGAGGCAGGCCGCCCCCCCCCCCAAGGCCTAGTCCGAATTGGACTAGGGGGAGGGGCTGCGCCCCCTCCTTCCTTCTCTTCCCTCCTCCCCTTCCTTGTCTCCTACTCCTACTACATGGAAGGACTCCTAGTTGGACTAGGAAAAGGGGAATCATACTCCCGGTGGGAGTAGGACTCCCCTAGGGCGCGCCATAGAGAGGGCCGGCCCTCCCCTCCTCCACTCCTTTATATACGGGGACAGGGGGCACCCCATAGACACAAGTTGATCTTCGTGATCGTTCCTTAGCCGTGTGCGGTGCCCCCCTCCACCATATTCCACCTCGGTCATATTGTAGCGGTGCTTAGGCGAAGCCCTGTGACGGTTGAACATCAAGATCGTCACCACGCCGTCGTGCTGACGGGACTCCTCCCCGAAGCTTTGCTGGATCGGAGCCCGGGGTGCGTCATCGAGCTGAACGTGTGCCAAGAACTCGGAGGTGCCGGAGTAACGGTGCTTGGATCGGTTGGACCGGGAAGATGTACGACTACTTCCTCTACGTTGCGTCAACGCTTCCACTTCGGTCTACGAGGGTACGTAGACAACACTCTCCCCTCTCATTGCTATGCATCACCATGATCTTGCGTGTGCGTAGGAATTTTTTTTGAAATTACTACGTTCCCCAACAGTGGCATCCGAGCCTAGGTTTTATGTGTTAATGTTATATGCACGAGTAGAACAAAAGTGAGTTGTGGGCGATATAAGTCATACTGCTTACCAGCATGTCATACTTTGGTTCGGCGGTATTGTTGGACGAAGCGGCCCGGACCGACATTACGCGTACGCTTACGCGAGACCGGTTCTCCCGACATGCTTTGCACAAAGGTGGCTAGCGGGTGACAGTTTCTCCAACTTTAGTTGAACCGAGTGTGGCTACGCCTGGTCCTTCCGAAGGTTAAAACAGCACCAACTTGACAAACTATCGTTGTGGTTTTGATGCGTAGGTAAGATTGGTTCTTGCTTAAGCCCGTAGCAGCCACGTAAAACTTGCAACAACAAAGTAGAGGACGTCTAACTTGTTTTTGCAGGGCATGTTGTGATGTGATATGGTCAAGACATGATGCTAAATTTTATTGTATGAGATGATCATGTTTTGTAACCAAGTTATCGGCAACTGGCAGGAGCCATATGGTTGTCACTTTATTGTATGCAATGCAATTGCACTGTAATGCTTTACTTTGTCACTAAGCGGTAGCGATAGTCGTGGAAGCATAAGATTGGCGAGACGACAACGATGCTACGATGGTGATCAAGGTGTCGCGCCGGTGACGATGGTGATCACGACGGTGCTTCGAAGATGGAGATCACAAGCACAAGATGATGATGGCCATATCATATCACTTATATTGATTGCATGTGATGTTTATCTTTTATGCATCTTATCTTGCTTTGATTGACGGTAGCATTTTAAGATGATCTCTCACTAATTATCAAGAAGTGTTCTCCCTAAGTATGCACCGTTGCGAAAGTTCTTCATGTTGAGACACCACGTGATGATCGGGTGTGATAGGCTCTACGTTCAAATACAACGGGTGCAAAACAATTGCACACGCAGAATACTCAGGTTATACTTGACGAGCCAAGCATATACAAATATGGCCTTGGAACACGGAGACCGAAAGGTCGAGCGTGAATCATATAGTAGATATCATCAACATAGCGATGTCTACCAATGAAACTACTCCATCTCACGTGATGATCGGACATGGTTTAGTTGATTTGGATCACGTAATCACTTAGAGAATTAGAGGGATGTCTATCTAAGTGGGAGTTCTTAAGTAATATGATTAATTGAACTTAAATTTATCATGAACTTAGTCCTGGTAGTATTTTGCAAATCATGTTGTAGATCAATAGCTCGCGTTGTTGCTTCCCTGTGCTTATTTTGATATGTTCCTAGAGAAAATTGTGTTGAAAGATGTTAGCAGAAATGATGCGGATTGGATCCGTGATCTGAGGTTTATCCTCATTGCTGCACAGAGGAATTATGTCCTTGATGCACCGCTAGGTGACAGACCTATTGCAGGAGCAGATGCAGACGTTATGAACGTTTGGCTAGCTAAATATGATGACTACTTGATAGTTTAGTGCACCATCCTTAACGGCTCAGAATCGGGACTTCAAAGACGTTTTGAACGTCATGGACCATATGAGATGTTCCAGGAGTTGAAGTTAATATTTCAAGCAAATACCCGAGTTGAGAGATATGAAGTCTCCGACAAGTTCTATAGCTAAAAGATGGAGGAGAATCGCTCAACTAGTGAGCATGTGCTCAGATTGTCTGGGTACTACAATCACTTGAATCAAGTGGGAGTTAATCTTCCAGATAAGATAGTGATTGACAGAATTCTCTAGTCACCATCACCAAGTTAGTAGAACTTCGTGATGAACTATAGTATGCAAGGGATGACGAAAACGAATCCCGAGCTTTTCATGATGATGAAATCGATGAAGGTAGAAATCAAGAAAGAGCATCAAGTGTTGATGGTTGACAAGATCACTAGTTTCAAGAAAAGGGCAAAGGAAAAAAGGGGGACTTCAAGAAAAACAGCAAGCAAGTTGTTGCTCAAGTGAAGAAGCCCAAGTCTGGTCCTAAGCCTGAGACTAAGTGCTTCTACTGCAAAGGGACTGGTCACTGGAAGCAGAACTACCCCAAGTGATTGGCGGATAAGAAGGATGGCAAAGTGAACATAAGTATATTTGATATACATGTTATTGATGTGTACTTTACTAGTGTTTATAGCAACCCCTCAGTATTTGATACTAGTTCAGTTGCTAAGAGTAGTAACTCGAAACGGGAGTTGCAGAATGAACAGAGACTAGTTAAGGGTGAAGTGACGATGTGTGTTGGAAGTGGTTCCAAGATTGATATGATCATCATCACACACTCCCTATACTTTCGGGATTAGTGTTGAACCTAAATAAGTGTTATTTGGTGTTTGCATTGAGCATAAAGATGATTTGATCATGTTTATTGCAATACGGTTATTCTTTTAAGTAAGAGAATAAATTGTTGTTCTGTTTACATGAATAAAACCTTATATGGTTACACACCCAATGAAAATGGTTCGTTGGATCTCGATCGTAGTGATACACATATTCATGATATTGAAGCCAAAAGATGCAAATTTAATAATGATAGTGCAACTTATTTGTGGCACTGCCGTTTAGGTCATATTGGTGTAAAGCGCATGAAGAAACTCCATGCTGATGGGCTTTTGGAATCACTTGATTATGAATCAGTTGATGCTTGCGAACCATGCCTCATGGGCAAGATGACTAAGACTCCGTTCTCCGGAACAATGGAGCGAGCGACAGATTTGTTGGAAATCATACATACTGATGTATGAGGTCCGATGAATATTAAGGCTTGTGGCAGGTATCATTATTTTCTGATCTTCACAGATGATTTGAGCAGATATGGGTATATCTACTTAATGAAACACAAGTCTGAAACAGTTGAAAAATTCAAAGAGTTTCAGAGTGAAGTGGAGAATCATCGTAACAAAAATGAAAGTTTCTACGATATGATCGCAGAAGTAAAATATTTGAGTTACGAGTTTGGCTTCAGTTAAAAACAATGTGAAATAGTTTCACTACTCACACCACCTGGAACACCACAGCATAATGGTGTGTCCGAACGTCATAACCGTACTTTATTAGATATGGTGCGATCTATGATGTCTCTTACCGATATACCACTATCGTTTTGGGGTTATGCATTAGAGACAGCTGCATTCACGTTAAATAGGGCACCATCTAAGTCCGTTGAGACGACACAATCTGAACTGTGGTTTGGCAAGAAACCAAAGTTGTCGTTTCTGAAAGTTTGGGGTTGTGATGCTTATGTGAAAAAGCTTCAACCTGATAAGCTCGAACCCAAATCGGAGAAATGTGTCTTCATAGGATATCCAAAGGAAACTATTGGATACACCTTCTATCACAGATCCGAAGGCAAAACTTTTGTTGCTAAATTCGGAAACTTTCTAGAGAAGGAGTTTCTCTCGAAAGAAGTGAGTGGGAGGAAAGTAGAACTTGATGAGGTAACTGTACCTGCTCCCTTATTGGAAAGTAGTTCATCACAGAAATCTATTCCTATGACTACTACACCAATTAGTGAGGAAGCTAATGATGATGATCATGTAACTTCAGATCAAGTTACTACCGAATCTCCTAGGTAAACCAGAGTGAGATCCGCACCAGAGTGGTATGGTAATCTTGTTCTGGAAGTCATGTTACTAGACCATGACAAACTTGCGAACTATGAGGAAGCGATGACGAGCCCAGATTCCGCGAAATGGTTTGAGGCCATGAAATCTGAGATATGATCCATGTATGAGAACAAAGTATGGACTTTGATGGATTTGCCCGATGATCGGCAAGCCATAGAAAATAAATGGATCTTCAAGAGGAAGACGGACGCTGATAGTAGTGTTACTATCTACAAAGCTAGAATTGTCGCAAAAGGTTTTCGACAAGTTCAAGGTGTTGACTACGATGAGATTTTCTCACTCGTATCTATGCTTAAGTCTGTCCAAATCATGTTAGCAATTGCCGCATTTTATGAAATCTGGAAATGGATAAACAAAACTGCATTCCTTAATGGATTTACTAAAGAAGAGTTGTATACGATGCAACTAGAAGGTTTTGTCGATCCTAAAGGTGTTAACTAAATATGCAAGCTCTAGCGATCCATCTATGGACTGGTGCAAGAATCTCGGAGTTGGAATATACGCTTTGATAAGTTGATCAAAGCATATAGTTTTATATAGACTTGCGGTGAAGCATGTATTTACAAGAAAGTGAGTGGGAGCACTACAGCATTTCTGATAAGTATATGTGAACGACATATTGTTGATCAGAAATAATGTATAATTTTCTGGAAAGCATAAAGGAATATTTGAAAGGAGTTTTTCAAAGAAAGACCTTGGTAAAGCTGCTTACATATTGAGCATCAAGATCTATAGAGATAGATCAAGACGCTTGATAAGTTTTTTCAGTGAGTACATACCTTGACAAGATTTTGAAGTAGTTCAAAATGGAACAGTCAAAGAAAGAGTTCTTGCCTGTGTTGCAAGGTGTGAAATTGAGTAAGACTCAAAGCCCGACCACGGCAGAAGATAGAAAGAGAATGAAAGTCATTCCCTATGCCTCAGCCATAGATTCTATAAAGTATGCCATGCTGTGTACCAGATCTGTTGTATACCCTACACTGTGTTAAGCGAGGGAATACAATAGTGATCTAGGAAGTAGATCACTGGACAACGGTCAAAATTATCCTTAGTGGAATAAGGATATGTTTCTCGATTATGGAGGTGACAAAAGGTTCGTCGTAAAGAGTTACGTCGATGCAAACTTTGACACTGATCCAGATGATTCTAAGTCTCAATCTGGATGCATATTGAAAGTGGGAGCAATTAGCTAGAGTAGCTCCGTGCAGAGCATTGTTGACATAGAAATTTGCAAAATACATACGGATCTGAATATGGCAGACCCGTTGACTAAACTTCTCTCACAGGCAAAACATAATCACACCTTAGTACTCTTTGGGTGTTAATCACATAGAGATGTGAACTAGATTATTGACTCTAGTAAACCCTTTGAGTGTTGGTCACATAAAGATGTGAACTATTGGTGTTAAATCACATAGCAATGTGAACTAGATTATTGACTCTAGTGCAAGTGGGAGACTGAAGGAAATATGCCCTAGAGGCAATAATAAAGTTATTATTTATTTCCTTATATCATGATAAATGTTTATTATTCATGCTAGAATTGTATTAACCGGAAACATAATACATGTGTGAATACATAGACAAACATAGTGTCACTAGTATGCCTCTACTAGACTAGCTCGTTAATCAAAGATGGTTATGTTTCCTAACCATAGACAAAGAGTTGTTATTTGATTAACGGGATCACATCATTAGGAGAATGATGTGATTGACATGACCCATTCCATTAGCTTAGCACCCGATTGTTTAGTATGTTGCTATTGCTTTCTTCATGACTTATACATGTTCCTATGACTATGAGATTATGCAACTCCCGTTTGCCGGAGGAACACTTTGTGTGCTACCAAACGTCACAACGTAACTGGGTGATTATAAAGGTGCTCTACAGGTGTCTCCAAAGGTACATGTTGGGTTGGCGTATTTCGAGATTAGGATTTGTCACTCTGATTGTCGGAGAGGTATCTCTGGGCCCTCTCGGTAATGCACATCACATAAGCCTTGCAAGCATTACAACTAATGAGTTAGTTGTGAAATGATGTATTACGGAACGAGTAAAGAGACTTGCCGGTAACAAGATTGAACTAGGTATTGAGATACCGACGATCAAATCTCGGGCAAGTAACATATCGATGACAAAGGGAACAACGTATGTTGTTATGCGGTCTGGCCGATAAAAGATCTTCGTAGAATATGTAGGAACCAATATGAGCATCCAGGTTCTGCTATTGGTTATTGACCGGAGACGTGTCTCGGTCATGTCTACATTGTTCTCGAACCGTAGGGTCCGCATGCTTAACGTTTCGATGACAGTTATATTATGAGTTTTGATGTACCGAAGGAGTTTGGAGTCCCGGATGAGATCGGGGACATGACGAGGAGTCTCGAAATGGTCGAGACGTAAAGATCGATATATTGGACGACTATATTCGGATATCGGAAAGGTTCCGAGTGGTTCAGGTATTTTTCGGAGTACCGGGGAGTTACGGGAATACGGGGGAAGAAGTATATGGGCCTTATTGGTCTTTAGGGGAGAGGGAGAGGCAGGCCGCCCCCCCCAAGGCCTAGTCTGAATTGGACTAGGGGGAGGGGCTGCGCCCCCTCCTTCCTTCTCCTCCCTCTTCCCCTTCCTTGTCTCCTACTCCTACTACATGGAAGGACTCCTAGTTGGACTAGGAAAAGGGGAATCCTACTCCCGGTGGGAGTAGGACTCCCCTAGGGCGCGCCATAGAGAGGGCCGGCCCTCCCCTCCTCCACTCCTTTATATACGGGGGCAAGGGGCACCCCATAGACACAAGTTGATCTTCGTGATCGTTCCTTTGCCGTGTGCGGTGCCCCCCTCCACCATATTCCACCTCGGTCATATTGTAGCGGTGCTTAGGCGAAGCCCTGCGACGGTTGAACATCAAGATCGTCACCACGCCGTCGTGCTGACGGAACTCCTCCCCAAAGCTTTGCTGGATCGGAGCCCGGGGTGCGTCATCGAGTTGAACGTGTGCCAAGAACTCGGAGGTGCCGGAGTAACGGTGCTTGGATCGGTTGGACCGGGAAGACGTACGACTACTTCCTCTATGTTGCGTCAACGCTTCCGCTTCGGTCTACGAGGGTACGTAGACAACACTCTCCCCTCTCGTTGCTATGCATCACCATGATCTTGCGTGTGCGTAGGAATTTTTTTTGAAATTACTACGTTCCCTAACACGGAGCCGGTATAGAACCGAAAGCAAAGAGGTGATGGCTTCCTAACAAGCTCAGGACTAATAGACTAATGGTCACGGAGGTGGACGATGGCAATTTTGAGCCAAATGCGCCTGAGGAAGCACGTGCGTGCTATGACAATCAAATTGGCTGCATCATACGGACAACCTCCACCATCAACGATGAGAAACTAAACAAGATAGATAATATGAGGCCCTCCCTCCTAAAGAAGCTGCACCAGATATTCTTATTCCCAGGCCGGAATGAAAAGGACTATAAAGATCCAGATAAGGCCCCGACAATGAAGACGATAAACAAACATGCCATGAGCAAGTTTAGTGACGCTTTGGCCGCCTGGAAAGCAAGGGTGAAATATCGGTTCATCAACGAAAAGGAACCCCACTCCGAGATTGTAAAGGATAATCCGACAATCACGGCAGAGCACTTTGAAATATTCAAGGCGGCTTGCGAGGCCAAAGATGCCAAAAAAGTCAAAGTACATGAAGGGGCTTCAACAGAAGAATATTGGGTGCCACCACCTCAGAAGCCGTGCTTACGGCGGGAAGAGATCCATATGGGCCAAGGAGGACGCGGAAGCCGCGAGTCTGGGCATCCCAGACCCCTTGGCGGAGTTCACCGTCCCACGGGAGCATGACGTCCTTAGGGCCTGGCACCGTTGGGACCCAGTGAAGAAGGTTTTCGAGAAGAACGCGGTCACGACGGAGTTCATTAGACTGCTGGTAATTTTAGTTTCCGATCAATTCGACTGCATGTTAGTCATATTTGTAAACGATCCTTGTGCCTTTTGCAGAGAGAGCAGCACAGGATTGCGGCCGAAAGGAACTCGCCGTCTGAGGCGTTGGCGAGGCCCAAGTGGGACACTCCATTCAACCGGGCGTTGAACATATTGAAAGGAATCTCGGTGGAGACTCGACCGTTGTATGGATGCGTGCACGGTGTCGGAAACGGCGCCACGTGGAAGAAGTACTACCGTGAGACCACAAAGGAGAGAAAGGAAAGACGGAGGTTAACTGAAGAAAACATCGTCAAGAAGGTTGAGATTGCGGTTGAAAAGAAATCATCTGAGACAGTCGCAACAGCGGTAGCTGCAGCAAAATAGGTGCTTGTAGATATGTATACTACCTTGGTTCTGGCCGTTTTCAATTGGAGCAGGCAAAATCCAGAAAAAATGCAGCGGACTTTCCCCTTGCAGACTTCCTCAGGAGCAGCTCGACTAGCGTTGCACCAGCACCTGCTCCCGCACTGGCTCCTACACCTGCTCCCGCACCGGCTGCTGCACCTGCTCCCGCACCGGCTCCTGCACCTGCTCCCGCACCGACTTCCGTACTGGCTCCGGCACCGGACGTGCTCGGCGGTGCTTCGTCTTTGGCTGAGCTCGACGCCCTCACGGTATCTGTCACACCGACCCCCGTCAATAAATGTATAATCTCCCATTTTCGTTGCCTTTCGGATGTCTCGCGTCGTAGACTTTTTTTGTAGGCCAATGAAACCCCGTGCACCATATTGTACACCATCGGCGACCAGAAGGTGGACGTGGGGAAGGTGACGATAATGGAGCTGAAGGAACCATTGTTCCATAGCCGGCCGATCCCCCTAGAAGTCTTCAAGGTTTCCATGGCCAGTGTCAAACCGGGCCACGAGAATTTGGCTCCTCCGGTACTAGTGGGGGATGACGATGAGACCCCGCGGCGGCTTGGTGATTGTTGCAATGGGTGGGTCTTGTTGTGGCCGAAGAGTCTGCTTTGTCTGGAGGCGGCCGGGAGCACACCCACGAGCATGCAGTTAGGTATGAACATCAACACCTCGCCTACTCCATTAGTCGCTGGTGACGTCGACATAGATGAGGATGAGGATGACACTCAAGAGTATGTCTATACTGGCGCCTACTTAGGGGTTGAGCGTCATGAGTCGGTGCCTGAATTGCCGCCTCCGGAGTCTGAACGTATTATGGACAACCTTCTGGTAGTAAAGAAGTCTAGGAAGAGACCGAGGAAAGGCAAAAAAGCTGCTTCTGTGATCCAGCCGCCTCAGCAGCCTCGGGTTCAAGACCGTATGGATATCCCCGGTGCAGCAAAATGGCATATCCCCGGTCAACCAATCCTACCTGAAGCAGCGCTTGGGGCCAGATTCGGCAATTTAAGGTAGGGATGGCAGTTTTGCCCTGGGTATGGGTACCCGCGGGTACCCTATCCGAAAACAATGGGCATGGGCAAGATTTGAAGATATTTTATACCCATGGGTAATGGGTACCCATACTCGCAAAATATATGGGTAGGGTATGGGTATGAAATTTTATCCATGGGTAACCCAATGGATACTCAGAAAAATATAATTAGTGAAACTAACTCCTATAACATGTGGGGTCAACATCGAACTCCTATGGCCCACCCTAAATCCCGTATTCCTTGCGTTGGCCATAGCTCATAGGCCACCACTGCTCCTGCATCCTATGTGACTCCTCAAAAAAATGAAATCTCGACTCTTCACTATCGGACTCCTGTCTCCAACTATCGATCCAGCAACCCCCCATTCCCACCACTGCCTCCCACTGCGCTGGGCTTCCATCAACTGTTGATCATACTCGATGGATGCCTTGAAGTCCACTCACCAGAGGAGCCCGCGTCAGTGCTGCTCGTCCATCATCACTTAAATTTTAAAATCATTTCTCTAACTTTCAAAAAAATAAATGTTATATATTGTACCCACCGGGTACCCATTGGGTATAGCATACCCGATGGGTATGGGAATGGGTACCAATTTATGCCCACGGGTATTGAAGTGGGTGGGTATAGAAATTTTCTATGGGTATGGGTTTGGGCAGAAGGTGGTTGTACCCGCCCATACCCTACCCATTGCCAAGCGTGATTTAAGGAGACTTCATGATGATGTGCTGCGGATAGAGAAAGGCCTCATCGCCTCAAAAAATCTAGGATACCCACTCTACGTGGTTCACGTGCCGCGAGGATTGCCGTACGTCGACACATTCCCCGCTGAGAAGTTCTTCCTTCGATTCGATTACTATTCGACATGTTTCACTTGAAGAAGCTGGATTTTGAGTTTTTCCGCCTTTATGATTTGCACATGAACTACCTCATCGGGGTTGAGCAGATACCTCATATCTGTGTCACTGACCCGTACTTCATGCACGAGGCCTTCTTGGGAGTCTGCGCAAAGCACTTTGAATACGCGAGGGAATACATCATCAATTTCATGCTCGCCAATAAGGACAAAGAGGCGATTCTCGTGCCTTATCATCCCATGTAAGTCATCTGCATGGATATCCTTCCTTTGATTTCAATCATTCATTTGCACGCTGGAGGCTAATTAATTTGAGGTGTACTTATTTTGCGCAGCGGCAGGCGCGTCGTCCTCATCATCCTCTACCCTCGATACTCCCACGCTCTTTACTTGGACTCGTCGAAGAACATTAACAAAAAGGATTACACCCACATCAAGTATGTTCTCGACAGTGCTATGTTTTACTACGACGCACGGGGTGGAGAGGTCAAGGACAAGAAGAAAAAGGACGGCAGGCCCGCCTTCGGCCATAAGACCGACTTCTGCTGCATCCAGCAACCGAGTGATTCTCTTAATGATGGATTCTATGTCCTACACCAGATGCTGGAGTACAGACGGGATCATCAGAACCTTCACATGTCACCTACATCCGGCGATGCCCATATTCTGCAATGGGCAAAGAACTTAGGAGATATCGAGGATCATCGACTTCGAGCTAAGTTCTATCACATCCAGCGCGAACTTGCCCAAATCATCATGAAGGAGGTCGTCGAAAAATAGGGATGTTCTACAAAGAAGGAAAAATGTCACGGGAAGACGTCCGAACACGCGTAGCCGCTCAGCGTCTCGACCCGAAGCCTTTCACTAAGCTCGGGGACTATCTCCCTGACTTGGATGGATGGCACGACATGGAGTGATTGTCGATATATGACAATGTGTCAGTTTAGTCCATATCATCTGTATGATGAAACTTTGAATTATGCACGACGAAACTTTATTTGTGATGTAATTAAACTGTCCTCCTCGACTAGCGAAGATCACTCTAGTTAGGGCATTTTGGGTACAATGAACTTTGTTATTTATGCTTATGATATGTTGCTTCTATTTTTGCCAAGTCTGTCTCTTTCTGTTGCTCAACTATATATGTTGCATATCATCGACTCATGTGACGATGCAGGTGTATAGATCATCGATGGCGAAGAAGTGCTACGCCAGGAGTATACGACGAGTGGCCGAAATGTGAGGCCCAGGTGTACCGGTTTTCCGGTTTCCGAGCGACAGCCAGTAGTTAGTTTAGATTCACATAAAGTGATAGCTCTTCTCGCGTATATCATTGTTTAGATAGATGACGATATGGTTGCAAGTAATCGAGATTTGTATCGCTATTTTCAAGATGATGACGAGAGACCACTTTGTGTTGGATGATGATTATGATGATGACATGATTTGATGACACTATTTGTATGTATATGCTATGATTACATTTGTATGTGTATCATATGCTAAAGATTATTGTATAAAGCCTATTCAAATACAAAACAAATATGCAGAAAAAAACTACTCAAATTAGCAGTAGCGAGTGGAGAAAAGTTAGCAGCAGTGCCACAGTAGCAGTAGCGTCTCCAGGCAAAGCGCGCTAGAGCTAATTAGCAGTAGCGAGCTTCCACGAAGCGCGTTGCTACTACACTTGTATAGCAGTAGCGCGGGTGTGCACGCGCTACTGCTATGGGTTAGCTATAGCGCCTTATTAGTAGCGCCGCTCCCCGCGCTACTGATATACCTAGAACCCGCGCTGCTGCTATCCTTTTCCCTAGTAGTGTAAGGCAACATTTTTTTTGTTCTGTCAGCAGTGTGGTTCCAAATGGTCGTGGCGTGTGCAACCATGGGTCCCGCCGCTCTTTGGGTCGCTACCCTCTTGCTGGAATTTTGTCTATTTTGGGCCTAGCCCAATAGCAGTTTCAGAAACTCCTAATAAATCCTAGAGGCCCACGCAGCCCATTTGTGCAAGGCAAGAGGTGGAACTAAAAGTTTAGTCCCACATTGCTAGTTTAGAGGGAGTTGGACCTCCTTATAAGGGAGGTTCTTTCTCCACATGTATGAGCATGAGAACAAGAGGGACATCCACGCGCGCTCCTCCTTCGCCGCCCGCCTCGCCACGCCTCGCCTCGCCTCGCCTCATCACGACACGACACGAGACGACGCGGGTTGCGGGAATGAGCCGAGCCGATGTCTAAATTTTTGCCACGCACTACGGGTATACGAAAGGCCACTCGGGAGCTGGAAAGTTTTTGCTGTAGTGGATATTGAATACGAACGTTGCACCCTTCGGCTGCTGCCTCTTCATTTTGTCTCCCTCGATCCCTTCAGCTCCCGGCGCAGCCTCTCACCTCCTTCTCTTGCGCCTATAAAAGGGAGGTCGCTCCTCCTAGAGAGACGCACCAGAACTTCTCCTTCCTCTCACTACCGGTTCCATTCTCTGAGCTACTATTGTCTTCCTCATCCCGGCTTGCGGCGTGCACCGCGAGTCGGGACAGTAGGCCTCCGAAACTGCACCTCTTTGAGTCCTATACGGGAGAAGGGTGATAAGGTTTTTGGGGAGCGCTCCGCGCGACTACTGACTTCCCCGACGATGACTTCTTCCCCGACGTCGATGACCTCATCGACGACATGGCTGGAGAGGATGTCGACCCCAAGTCCAGTACTTCTGCTGCTGCTGTCCCGTACATGTTTATGCTCTTTCTGTTAGAAGTCCTGCCATAATTCTTTGCTCTAGTATTTGCCCTACATATGTTAGAATCTATTTCATATATGCAACTTGCTATAATGTCTGCTCTAGATATGTTTAGTTATAGTTCATATATGAAGATGTTGTTTACCTTCTCTTTGTCAAATCGCATGGCTTGTTTTATCACTACTATTCTGGTCATGCTTTATCTAGTATTTCCGTTAATAAAATCATTCGGTAAATTGCTCATATTTCCAACAATCCAAAAACCTTATTATAGGCAATTTACCCCGACTGGTTTTGCTGCTTCCATGAGACCTCCTTTGTTTGAAGGTATCCACTATAAGAGGTGGCGCGTGAGAGCAGTCTTATGGTTTCAAACCATGAGTTGCTATGACGCCACTCTTGGCAAACCTGAAGGAGAGCTTGATGCTCAACAGGCACAAGCTTTTCAGAAAATGGATACTCTGTTTAAGGCTGCTCTCTTGAGTGTTCTTGGTGAGAACATAGTTGATGCTTATGCGTCAATTGATAATGGAAAAGATATGTGGGATGCACTCAAGGCTAAGTTTGGGGTCTCGGATGCTGGCACTGAGCTGTACATCATGGAGCAATTCTATGATTACAGGATGACTGAAGAGCGCTCCGTGGTTGAGCAAGCTCATGAGATACAGTCATTTGCTAGAGAACTTGAGCACTTCAGTTGTATGCTACCGGACAAGTTTGTTGCCGGAGGTATCATCACTAAGCTTCCTCCTTTGTGGAGGAACTTTGCTACCTTACTGAAGCATAAGAGACAGGAGTTTTCCGTCCCGGATCTCATTGGCACTCTTGATGTGGAAGGAAAGGCGAGAGCAAAGATACACGTGCTTGAGGTATTGAGAGAGGATATAGTGCCAATCTGGTACAGAAGAAGAACTTCCAGCCCCAAAAGTTCAAGAACAAGGGCAAGTTTGATGGTAAAGGAAAGTTTGATGGGAATAACAAGGTTGTGTAGCACACGAACTTCAAGAAGAAGAATGGCAAGAAGAAAGGTGCTTGTCATGTATGTGGAGATCCTGATCATTGGGCTCCTAGTTGTCCTAATCGCTATGACAAGCGTCACCCTGGGAAAGGCGGCAAGACCGCTAATGTTGTCATTGGAGACACTGACATGAAGGATGATGGGTATGGTATATTTCCCACTATTCTTTCAGTATGTCATTCTCCTGATTGGTTGATTGACACGGGTGCTAATGTGCATGTATGCGGTGATATTTCCATGTTTTCGTCTTATCAGACCGCAGGGACTTCAACCGTGCTGATGAGCAATGGTTCAAGTGCTTCTGTTCGTGGTGTTGGCACGGTTGATCTGAAGTTTACTTCGGGGAAGATCATGCGGCTGAAGAACGTGCATTATGTCCCCTCCGTCAATAAAAATCTTGTTAGCGGATATCTTCTGTGTAGAGATGGCTACAAGCTTGTCTTTGAGTCAAATAAATTTGTATTATCCAAGTATGGAACCTTTGTTGGTAAAGGCTATGAGTCAGGAGGCCTGTTTCTTTTATCCTTATCAAACATTTGCAATAAAGTTGTTAATCATGTTTGCAACAATAGTGAATCAAATGTGTGGCATTCACGTCTTTGTCATGTTAACTTTGGTTGCATGTCGCGACTAGCAAAGTTGAACTTAATCCCTAGTTTCACCACTGTCAAGGGATCTAAGTGTCAAGTGTGTGTGCAAGCTAAGCAACCTCGTAAGTCTCACACGACCGCGGAAACGAGACATCTTGCACCACTAGAGCTCATACATTCAGATCTATGTGAAATGAATGGTGTTTTGGCAAAAGGTGGAAAGAAATATTTCATGACGTTAATTGACGACTCCACTAGATACTGCCATGTGTATCTTCTGAAATCTAAGGATGAGGCTTTGAACTTTTTCAAGATCTATAAAGCTGAAGTGGAAAACCAACTTGATCGAAAAATCAAGAGGCTTAGGTCCGACCGTGGTGGAGAGTATTTTCCAATGAATTTGATGCTTTTTGTGCGGAACATGGTATAATCCATGAGAGGATGCCTCCCTACTCACCTCAGTCAAATGGGGTGGCCGAAAGAAAGAACCGTACTCTAACTGATTTGGTTAACGCCATGTTAGACACATCGGGTCTCTCTAAGGCATGATGGGGGAGGCGATATTGACATCATGTCATGTCCTAAACCGAGTTCCCACAAAGAACAAAGAGATAACTCCATTCGAGGAATGGGAGAAGAAAAGGTTAAAACTCTCTTATCTGCGAACATGGGGTTGTTTGGTGAAAGTCAATGTTCCAATTCCAAAGAAGCGGAAGCTTGGACCAAAGACTGTGGATTGTGTTTTCCCGGGATATGCTTTTCATAGCATTGGCTATAGATTCTTGGTTGTAAAATCTGAGGTACCTGACATGCATGTCGGTACGATCATGGAGTCGAATGATGCGACTTTCTTTGAAGATATCTTTCCCATGAAGGATATGGCTACCTCATCTAATCAGGAGATGCCTAGTTCATCGAATCAGGAACCAGTTACAATTACCAAACCTGCCATTTTGATGGAACACTTTGAAAGTTCTGTGGAGGAGAACAATGAAGTTCCTACTAGGAGCAAGAGACAGAGGACTGCAAAGTCTTTTGGTGATGATTTTCTTGTGTATCTCATAGACGACACTCCCAGTTCTATTTCAGAGGCCTATGCATCTGAAGATGTTGACTACTGGAAAGAAGCGGTTCGTAGCGAGATGGATTCCATCTTGGCGAATGAAACTTGGGAGATAACTGATCGTCCTTATGGGTGCAAACCTATAGGATGCAAATGGGTATTCAAGAAGAAGCTTAGGCCTGATGGTACTATTGAAAAGTACAAGGCTCGGCTCGTGGCTAAGGGTTATACCCAAAAGGAAGGTGAAGACTTCTTTGATACTTACTCACCTGTGGCTCGACTGACCACTATTCGAGTTCTACTTTCACTAGCTGCCTCACATGGTCTTCTCGTTCATCAAATGGATATTAAGACTGCTTTCCTAAATGGAGAGTTGGACGAGGAAATTTATATGGAACAACCAGATGGGTTTGTACTAGATGGTCAGAAAGGAAAAGTGTGCAAGTTGCTGAAGTCTTTGTATGGACTCAAGCAAGCACCCAAACAGTGGCATGAGAAGTTTGAAAGAACTTTTGCAGGCTTTGTTGTAAACGAAGCTGACAAATGTGTGTACTATCACCATGGTGGGGGCGAGGGAGTTATCCTCTGCTTGTATGTTGATGACATACTGATTTTCGGAACAAATCTGAATGTTATTAAAGAGGTCAAGAATTTCCTATCTCGCTGTTTTGAGATGAAGGATTTAGGAGTGGCTGATGCCATTCTGAACATCAAGTTGTTGAGAGACGATGATGGTGGGATTACATTGCTTCAATCTCACTATGTGGAAAAGATCTTGAGTCGCTTTGGCTACAGTGACTGCAAGCCCTCTCCAACACCATATGATGCTAGTGTGTTGCTTCGAAAGAACCTAAGAATTGCTCGAGACCAATTGAAATATCCTCAGATTATTGGCTCGCTTATGTACTTAGCAGTGCTACAAGACCTGCCATCTTTTGCTGTTAGCAAACTGAGCCGGTTTGTCTCAAAACCAGGAGATGTGCATTGGAAAGCTCTAGAGAGAGTTTTGCGTTATTTGAAAGGCACTGCGAATTATGGAATTCACTACACCGGGCACCCAAAGGTGCTTGAAGGGTATAGTGACTCAAACTGGATCTCAGATGCTGATGAGATAAAGGCCACGAGCGGTTATGTATTTACTCATGGAGGTGGCGCTGTTTCTTGGAAGTCTTGCAAGCAGACAATCTTAACGAGGTCAACAATGGAAGCAGAACTCACAACACTAGATACAGCTACGGTTGAAGCAGATTGGCTTCGCCGGCTCTTGAATGACTTGCCGGTTGTTGAGAAACCTATACCGGGTGTCCTTATGAACTGTGACAATCAAACTGTGATCACAAAAGTGAGCATCTCAAAGGATAACATGAAGTCATCAAGACACGTTCAAAGAAGGTTAAAGTCTGTCAGGAAAATGAGAAACTCCGGAGTTATTGCATTGGATTATATCCAAACGTCTAAAAATCTGGCAGATCCTTTTACTAAGGGTCTATCACGTAATGTGATAGATAATGCATCGAGAGAGATGGGTATGAGACCCACAATATGAGTTGTTCACAGTGGTAACCTATTCTTTGTGATCGGAGATCCCGTGAATTAGATGTGGAAGACAAGCTGTTGGTCAACTGAGAGGAGAGTATCCTTACTATTCACAATACCACTCCATGAAGATGCAATACTCTCCTAATCTGCATGGCAGGTTGATGTATACTTAATGTGTTCTAAGTGGCTCATTTAAGCAGAGATGCTATCCTGCAGAACATCTTTTGAAGAACACACCTATATGAGTCTGATTGTCAAACGTCGCAATCTATGAGAGTAGGGTTCTCTCTAGTAAACTCATGAAAGGTCACGGAGTATGACGCATAAGCTCCACCCGCGGGGAAGACCCACGGTAGCCACGTATCGATTAAGGCTTTATGTGAAGCTAGATTCGCAGAAAACTTGCAGTTCAAGGCGCAGTCCGCTGTTCAAGTTGCTTACTAGTGTAGCATAGAGTTCTAGGTGGAAGTTCAACTTAACAGTCTCCACTGCAGTACCGGTATATAAAACAGTGTTTTGGAACCAAAGGCAAATTTTGTGTGCCTCTGGGATCTGGTGGGGGATTGCTGGAATTTTGTCTATTTTGGGCCTAGCCCAATAGCAGTTTCAGAAATTTCTAATAAATCCTAGATGCCCACGCAACCCATTTGTGCAAGGCAAGAGGTGGAACTAAAAGTTTAGTCCCACATTGCTAGTTTAGAGGGAGTTGGACCTCCTTATAAGGGAGGTTCTTTCTCCACATGTATGAGCATGAGAACAAGAGGGACATCCACGCGCGCTCCTCCTCCGCCACCCGCCTCGGCTCGCCTCGGCTCGTCACGACGTGCCGCGGGTTGCGGGAATGAGCCGAGCCGATGTCTAAATTTTTGCCACGCACTACGGGTATACGAAAGGCCACTCGGGAGCTGAAAAGTTTTTGCTGTAGTGGATATTGAATACGAACGCTGCACCCTTTGGCTGCTGCCTCTTCGTTTCGTCTCCCTCGATCCCTTCAGCTCCCGGTGCAGCCTCTTGCCTCCTTCTCTTGCGCCTATAAAAGGGAGGTCGCTCCTCCCAGAGAGACGCACCAGAACTTCTCCTTCCTCTCGCCACCGGTTCCATTCTCTGAGCTACTGTTGTCTTCCTCATCCCGGTTTGCGGCGTGCACCGCAAGTCGGGATAGTAGGCCTCCGAAACCGCACCTCTTTGAGTCCTGTACGAGAGAAGGGTGATAAGGTTTTTGGGGAGCGCTCCGCGCGACTACTGACTTCTTCATCACGGACTCCGCCGACTACTTCCCCGACGACGACTTCTTCCCCGACGTCGACGACCTCATCGACGACATGGCTGGAGAGGATGTCGACCCCAAGTCCAGTGCTTCTGCTGCTGCTGTCCCGTACGTGTTTATGCTCTTTCTGTTAGAAGTCCTGCCACAATTCTTTGCTCTAGTATTTGCCCTACATATGTTAGAATCTATTTCATATATGCAACTTGCTATACTGTCCGCTCTAGATATGTTTAGTTACAGTTCATATATGAAGATATTGTTTACCTTCTCTTTCTCAAATCGCATGGCTTGTTTTATCACTACTATTTTGGTCATGCTTTATCTAGTATTTCTGTTAATAAAATCATTCGGTAAATTGCTCATATTTCCAACACCTCTGTCTTCCATGTCGTGCGATGAGGCCGATGGGGTTGCTACGCCAGGAGCATGCTGATAACGTGTTGAAGTAAAACGAGAGAGAGAGAACAGTTTTGTATATTGATGATGACAAGTTACATATTTATAGTCTCTGAAGGGACGCGACTGTTACAAGAGTTGCACCGGTTGCCTAAAGTAACCGCTTGATGGTTTGGAAGTGAAGATATAACCCTTGATTAACATATGCTAATTAATCCTAACACGCCCCTTGGCCATGAGGAAGCTTCTCTCTTAGCTAGTAAGGAAAACCAGCAGGTTATTAAGCATCCCGGTTAGAGAATTGTTAGTCAAAGCAATGAGTGTTTTGCTAAAAGAAACACCACCAACTGTTTCTTTTTAGTTCTTCTAAGAATCGTTGTTTTGCATTTCGGGTGAGGACAATGCTGCAAAACGAAGGAACTTTGACAGATCAGAGACAAGAAAGATCTACGCGCGAGTGTGCGTGTATCTAACTACTATCTAATCAGGTGTTTTTTGGACCTCACACCTCAAGCCTGGATTGGACATTCTTTCTGAAAAGGGTTGGACCCGAAGGCCTACATGTTTTTTTCAGAAAAGAAGAATGATCCCCGGCCTCTGCATCTGGGCAATGCATACGGCCACTTTATTAATTATTCTCACAAGAACTTACAAAGTAATACAATAGTAAGACTAGAGCCGCCGTATAAGCAACAAACTGTCGCTACACCTATCCAGTTAATGAAGGGGTGCAGATAGACTGGGCCTAATACCAAACAGACATCGCAGCCAAACCTAACATCTAAGACTTGGGGTCCCATCCAGGACGCCTGCCGGGAATGGGTCTTACCGGTCCGGCGTGCTCTCATAGGCCGCCGCCGCCAACTGCCACCGCTCCATCTTCAGAACTGTACTGATGCATCAACCTTACTCGGTCCAGCTATCGTCGACGCCACCATGGCACCCCACGGCACCTCCTCCCTAGACGCAAACAGCTGAGCACGTCGCGGTCGCCACTGATACACCTCAGCACCATGCTGCCATGTACCATCAGCCGACACAGCTTGAAATCTTTGGAAGATCTGTCGTGCGTAGCACCTGCCGACCAGGCATGACAAAGCGTAGCACCTGTCGGTCAGGCATGACTTGACATCTCCACCGAAGCTCCGTGCAAGACGAAGCCGCTCCACCTCCTGCCTCTGACTTCCAGCTCTGCTTCACAAACGATGCTCCCAAGAGAAAAACGACACCGCAGTGCCGTCGTCGTCCGATCTGGAACACCAGGTCCTAGTGTTTCCCCCGGAGCAGCACGAGTGGGTCGACAGTAGTTACACGACGATGCCTTCATCAAGGTAACGGCGTAGACCGCCGCCATCGCCTGCCGTCGGCTCGGTTTTCACCGGCAACCATGTCTCCCCAACTCGCAGCCGGGACTAGATGATGGATCTCGAGATCGAATCACCAAGCCTCTGGCCGGCCACCTCCGACGAAGAAGATGACCACCACCACTAGCTACACCGGCCAGAACAGATCTGCCATGTGCCGCCAAGCAGTCCACCAGGCCCTCGACGCCGTCACCGATCTAAAGCCAGATGACATGTCGCCAAAGACCGCATCGCGCCGCCGCCCGATCCAGGCCAGCCGCCGCAGCAGCCGCCCGGGGCCCGAGGCTGGGCCGACCGTCACCGCCGTCGAAGCCATCGCCGCCCTTCTAGATGGGCCGCACCTCCATGCATGTTAGGGCCCCGTCACCCCTGAAATGCGGGGAGGGAGGAAGAGCCCCCGCCACCGCCGTCAGCCTCCGGGCGCAAGCCGGCGGCGTCCTCCGGCGGCGACGGAAGGAAGGGAGGAGAATCGGGTGGCCTCTTGAGTGGCGGCTGGGAAGGCCTCCGGAGTCGCCTGGAGGAGCAACCCGGGAGGCAGATGCGTTAGAAAAAAAAGGTTTTGTTCTACATGTTCCTCTTGAAATGCATTTTTTCTCTTCTTCTCCTTGGATGAAATCTGAAAAGGCCAGGAGACAACAAGGACTAATTTTTGCAGATAGGTACCGTCTGGTACATTGAGATAACAGCTGTTTCCGGGTAGTTGTAGCGGACCGCCATTTTGGAAATTCGGGTGACCCCAAAACATCCTCTTTCCGGGCAAAAAGTTCGTTCAGTGACCCTCGAACTAGGAGCAGTCTCAACTATAATCCTTTGCAGATATTGGTTGGATTGGACTTTCAAGCGAAACAAGGAAAAAAGGTCGGACATTCGACAGAACTTGGCTGCCGAAATCTCGGTAAATTTCAGCGGTGGTCGAGAACTGACAAGAACCGAAGTGGTGGGCCCCGCTCCGAGGCGGTAGTACAACGTACCCCGTAGCGGCGTACATGTACATCACATGTACGTGCATCTGGCGTAGGAAATGGACCATTATTCAGTAATTCACTCGCGCTCCGTGTGGTACAAAGTCGAGCGACGGCGTACCGAGCCACGTCGACCCGTATCCGTTTGGCTGGCCAGGACCAGACGAATACAGTACACGTACACGCCATCGTCGTCGATCACCATCTGATGTGCTACTACTGGTGCATTTTTACGGCTATTACATATTACTCGTACTGTCGTACGGTCACTGATGGTTCTCAACCAGAACTAGTTATGTTTGCTGTTACTGTCGCTGCTACCAGCGTACAGCCGGTCACTGTCGATATAGTTCAGGCCCCATGCATGCAACTAGTACTAATTTTAGCTGTAAGAAATAAAATAGTACTACTACTAATTTGTGTCGTGCGAGCGTAAAGTAGAACGTGTTGCTTGCGACATTGCATACCGATCATGGAGGTTATTATGGAGAATAACAACCTAGATTATTACTCGCCCAACAATAATTTTTAAATAAATTGACAGAAACCAAATAATAAATAATGTGGCTGTAGTTCAGTGGTTAGAATTCCATGTTGTGGCCATGGAGACCTGTGCTCGAATCCCAGCAGCCACACATTACTTTTTTTGGTCGGCCCTTGAAAAAAAAATCCAACGTAGATTATTACTACTCGCCCATAATAATTAGAAAATAATTTGATGGAAATTCAATACTAATAAATAATGTGGTTGTAGTTCAGTGATTAGAATTCCATGACTTGGGTATCCCAAAAAAAGCATGGAAGGAAACAAAAAAGCAAATGCATTTTGTATAGCACTGCATCAAATTCACACAAACCATTTACATTTATTAGTTATTACGACCAAGATAAAAGCACTCTGGCCCCAGCTTCGGGTGAAAGCGCGCATGAACTGCGGGGCAGAAATCATATATTTGACCTGAGGGCGAAATCAAATCAAAAACTGACCTGCTCTCGAAAAAAAATCACTATGCTGACCTTTTTTTGGTCGGCCCTTGAAAAAAAAATCCAACGTAGATTATTACTACTCGCCCATAATAATTAGAAAATAATTTGATGGAAATTCAATACTAATAAATAATGTGGTTGTAGTTCAGTGATTAGAATTCCATGACTTGGGTATCCCAAAAAAAGCATGGAAGGAAACAAAAAAGCAAATGCATTTTGTATAGCACTGCATCAAATTCACACAAACCATTTACATTTATTAGTTATTACGACCAAGATAAAAGCACTCTGGCCCCAGCTTCGGGTGAAAGCGCGCATGAACTGCGGGGCAGAAATCATATATTTGACCTGAGGGCGAAATCAAATCAAAAACTGACCTGCTCTCGAAAAAAAATCACTATGCTGACCTTTTTTTGGTCGGCCCTTGAAAAAAAAATCCAACGTAGATTATTACTACTCGCCCATAATAATTAGAAAATAATTTGATGGAAATTCAATACTAATAAATAATGTGGTTGTAGTTCAGTGATTAGAATTCCATGACTTGGGTATCCCAAAAAAAGCATGGAAGGAAACAAAAAAGCAAATGCATTTTGTATAGCACTGCATCAAATTCACACAAACCATTTACATTTATTAGTTATTACGACCAAGATAAAAGCACTCTGGCCCCAGCTTCGGGTGAAAGCGCGCATGAACTGCGGGGCAGAAATCATATATTTGACCTGAGGGCGAAATCAAATCAAAAACTGACCTGCTCTCGAAAAAAAATCACTATGCTGACCTTTTAGTGTGGCGCCCGACAGCGAGGCGCCGCACCCAACGCTGCAGCGCCCTTCCCTTAGGCGTCGCACATCCAGCCAGCGTGGCAGCCCTGGTCCAGTTGCGGCCCCACAGACAGCACTGCATCGCCTAAGGCTTGGGCGCCACACTGTGTAAAGTGCAGCGTCTATCGCTTGGGCGATGCACATTGACTTAAGCCGCATCGGGCCAGCCCCTCCCAGGCAGTTCTTCCCCCTCTGAGGAAGTTGCTCTCTGTACAGAGAGCGGCGGCGGCGCCCCCTTCGGATCCCCCCACACCCCTCTCAGATCTGAAGTTTTGAGGCCCGGATTCGATCTCCAATCCCTCCTACTAGGTAAACTCCTCCGTTCCCTTTCTTTTCCTATGTAAATTCGTTGCAATTTTAGGGATTTGCCCAAGATTAGGTGGAACCTTTGATTTTCTTGGTTTGGATCTTTGTTTGCCCAAGATTAGGTGGAACCTTTGATCCCCCCCTCCCCCCACACTATATGATTCTTGTTAGTGAAACCTAGATTGTATATTTTTTTAGATATATATGAGATGCCTAGTTTTGTACATAATTATGAGATGTTGAGTTTTGTAGCTATATGTGAGATGTTGAGTTTTTTTAGATATATATATATTAAATGTTGAGTTTATTTGAAATATGAGATGTTGATTTACTTGAACACATATGACATACTAGATATATATGAGAATTTACAATCATTTATTCATTGTGTGAGAAGGAGATGTTGAGATTCTTGTAGATTAATACATATGAGATGTTTAGATGAACACATATGAAATGTTGAGTGTTTACCGATATTTGAGATGAACTCATATATGTTTATTGTTTGAAATTTGTAAGGATGGTTTGGCCTCTCAACGATGTCTACGACACGAAACACCGGGCCTACATGATGCGCGAGAAGGAGATGGTAATAACAAGTAATCTAAATATTTTGCAAATTTGCCTTAAGTTGAAATTTACATGCCCTAAGATTTGTCATTACTTGTTTTTGCAGAAGCTTGAACCTCTGAAGATTCGGTATCACGGGGTCTCTGGTCCTGCCATGCCTTACGATGAGCGGTACACACCGTACATCAAGTAGGCAAGACTACTCCCGTGGATTCAGTTGGTTAGCCGGTCCACGCCGAATCTGAACACTCCACTGGCGTCCGCTCTTGCTAATCGGTGGAGGCCGGAGACGCATAGTTTCCATCTTCGGACTGGGGAGATGACTGTGATGCTCGAGGATGTCTCGTTGATCACCGGTCTTGCTATCGACGGGAGGCCTCTCTGTATGAGCACCGATTCTGATGGGTGGCGCGAGAAGATGATTGCTCTTATCGGTATGGCTCCTACCGAGGCTGAGGCTGATGTAGAGGAGGGAGAAGGGAAGAAGAAGAGGGAAAGGAAAGCAGTCGGGGCTGCTTTCACGTGGATTCAAAATAACTTTGCGACGTGCCCTACGGATGCCACTGATGATGTGATCCAGACGCATGCTTGTGTCTATATGTGGTACGTTGTCTCGAGGACTTTGTTTCCTGACTCCACGGGCAAGAACGCTCCATGGATGTGGCTGAAGGCGTTGACCGTCTTCGATAGTAAATGGAGCTGGGTTCAGCGACTCTTGCGTACTTGTACCGACAGGTAGTTGGTTTGTTTTGTTATCAAATCATTTGTTCATTACCAATGCAATCTTGATGTCAACTTAACATTGTTTTTCTTTCATATGCAGCTGGACAATGCGTGTTGCAGGATCACAGATAGTGCAGGCATTGGTGGTAATATGCTTCTACTTTCTGTATGGAGCTGGGAGCGTCTGCCTGTTGGACACCCGAAGAGCGTCAGGTTTAATCCTTGGTATGAAGATGAAGATGACGAATTACGGCGCCCCACTTGGGCTTACAAGTGGGATGTGGTTTCCAAGATGACGAACGATGTCAATCTCATGTACCAAAAGTACATTGCCGAGTTGGACACGATTACGCCTGAGCAGGTAACGAGGTCATTACTTCAGTCATTTCTCATGCTTGCCTGAAAAAAGTCACCAATTTTGCATTGTTGCCCTATTTCATAGGTGGTATGGCAGCCATATGGCGCTGATGACAGACTTGGGTACACCGAGGAGTTTTCCATCAACCCGATGTGCTTGCGGATAGGGATCTCTGGCTTATGCGGTGCCCACTGATATGCAACTGGGCGGTTGAGTTTCATTTGCCACATCACGTGTTTCATCAGTTTGGTCTGTTCTAGCCTCACCCGTCGAAATGGGTGGATACGGACAAAGCACTTCATAGGTAAGAGAGCATGAACCGTATTGACTAAGAATCGTCACTCCTTCTTGATTTTGCTAATGTTTGGTTTTGTACCATGCAGGTTGGACAGGAGAAGGCAGTGGAAGATAAAGGACTGGGACAAGCATCATGCTTCGTATGTTACCCGCTTCCAGCTTTGTGTGGAGCAAGCTCGTAGCAGTGCACGCTCCCAGCTTCGTGAGCATAACCCACTTGCTTTTGATAACTACATATGATGGCTTCTTGAAAATACTCGAGTTGAGATATGCCCGCCGGCATATAATGAGGATATTCTTGAAGAACCCATAAACTTTGAGGATCTATCAAAGGGGAAGTACAACAGAGATGTCAGGGTAGGGCATGGAGTCCCTACTATTCCGGTGATTAACTATGTGGTAAAGTGTTCCTTCTTTACTTTCCCGTTGGCCGTATTACACATGTTTGAATGGCTAACGTGTTCATTCTTTCTCATCCGCAGCGCACCGAGATCAAGAAAGCAGCTGATGAGAGCCAGTCTATTCTGTAGGAAACACCGGTTGGAAAAGGCAATGATGATGGTTCACTACGAGCATTCCTCAAGGTACATATCGCATTCACTATGAGAGCCAGTCTATGTTGCGGAGTTTGATATCTTATACACTTGTTCATGTTACATCGTCAGGCCAAGAAGTTAAGGCGGTTATCGAATCTTCTCGGTTGCCGTGATCCCGAATTTTATGTATCATCTACCTCTAGGTCTGGTACACCATCAGACCCCTCATCTCACCATCAGGGGGACGATGTGAGTTCCTCATATACTTATCTGGATGATGAGGGTGTGATAACCCACAAGTATAGGGGATCACAACAGCTTTCGAGGGTAGAGTATTCAACCCAAATTTATTGATTCGACACAAGGGGAGCCAAAGAATATTCTCAAGTATTAGCAGCTGAGTTGTCAATTCAACCACAACTGGAAACTTAGTATCTGCAGCAAAGTGTTTAGTAGCAAAGTAATATGATAGTGGTGGTAGCGGCAACAAAAGTAAAGACAGCAAAAGTAATGTTTTTGGTATTTTGTAGTGATTGCAACAGTAGCAGCGGGAAAGTAAATAAGCGAGAACCAGTATATGGAAAACTCGTAGGCATCGGATCAGTGATGGATAATTATGCCGGATGCGGTTCATCATATAACAGTCATAACATAGGGTGACACAGAACTAGCTCCAATTCATCAATGTAATGTAGGCATGTATTCCGTATATAGTCATACGTGCTTATGGAAAAGAACTTGCATGACATCTTTTGTCCTACCCTCCCGTGACAGCGGGGTCCTATTGGAAACTAAGGGATATTAAGGCCTCCTTTTAATAGAGAACCGGAACAAATCATTAGCACATAGTGAATACATGAACTCCTCAAACTATGGTCATCACCGGGAGTGGTCCCGATTATTGTCATTTCGGGGTTGCCGGATCATAACACATAGTAGGTGACTATAGACTTGCAAGATAGGATCAAGAATTCACATATATTCATGAAAACATAATAGGTTCAGATCTGAAATCATGGCACTCGGGCCCTAGTGACAAGCATTAAGCATAGCAAAGTCATAGAAACATCAATCTCAGAACATAGTGGATACTAGGGATCAAACCCTAACAAAACTAACTCGATTACATGATAAATCTCATCCAACCCATCACCGTCCAGCAAGCCTACGATGGAATTACTCACGCACGGTGGTGAGCATCATGAAATTGGTGATGGAGGATGGTTGATGATGACGATGGCGATGAATCCCCCTCTCCGGAGCCCCGAACGGACTCCAGATCAGCCCTCCCGAGAGGTTTTAGGGCTTGGCAGCGGCTCCGTATCGTAAAATGTGATGATTTCTTCTCTATGATTTTTTTCTCTCCGAAAGCAAATATATAGAGTTGGAGTTGGCGTTGGAGGGCATCCAGGGGGCCCACGAGGTAGGGGGCACGCCCTAGAGGGGGGCGCCCCCCACCCTTGTGGACAGGGTGTGGGCCCCCTGGTCTTCATCTTTGGCGAGGATTTTTTTATTATTTTTTCTAAGATGTTCCGTGGAGTTTCAGGTCATTCCGAGAATATTTGTTTTCTGCACATAAAACAACAGCATGGCAATTCTGCTGAAAACAGCGTCAGTCCGGGTTAGTTCTATTCAAATCATACAAGTTAGAGTCCAAAACAAGGGCAAAAGTGTTTGGAAAAGTAGATACGACGGAGACATATCAACTCCCCCAAGCTTAAGCTCTTGCTTGTCCTCAAGCAATTCAGTTGACAAACTGAAAGAAAGAAAGAAAAACTTTTGCAAACTCTGTTTGCTCTTGTTGTTGTAACTATGTCAAGCCAGCATTCATGTTTTCAGCATAGATCATAACTAACCACATTTGCAATAATTCTCAGGTCTCATAATTACTCATATCAATAGCATAATCAACTAGCAAGTCATAATAATAAATCTTGGATGACAACACTTTCTCAAAACAATCATAATATGATATAACAAGATGGTATCTCACTAGCCCTTTCTGAGACCGCAAAACATAAATGCAGAGCACCTTTAAAGATGAAGGACTAACTAGACATTGTAATTCATGGTAAAAGAGATCCAATCATAGTCACACCCAGTATAAATTAATAGTGATGAATGCAAATGACAGTTGTGCTCTCCACCTAGTGCTTTTTAATAAGAGGGTGATGACTCAACATAAAAGTAAATGGGTAGGCCCTTCGCAGAGGGAAGCAGGGATTTGTAGAGGTGCCAGAGCTCGGTTTTGAAATAGATATAAATAGCATTTTGAGCGGTATACTTTCATTGTCAACGTAACAACTAAGAGATGGTGATATCTTCCACGCTAAACACATTATAGGCGGTTCCCAAACAGAATGGTAAAGTTTATACTCCCCTCCACCAACAAGCATCAATCCATGACTTGCTCGAAACAACGAGTGTCTCCAACATACATCAGGTCCCAGGGGGAGTTTTCTTTGCAATTAATTTTGATTTAGTTTGCATAAAGCATGGGACTGGGCATCCCGGTGACCAGCCATTTTCTCGTGAGTGAGGAGCGGAGTCCACTCCTCTTGAGAATAACCCGCCTAACATGGAAGATAAGGACAACCTTGGTTGATACATGAGCTATTCGAGCATACAAAACAGAATGTTTATTTGAAGGTTTAGAGTTTGGCACATACAAATTTACTTGGAACGGCAGGTAGATACTGCATATAGGAAGGTATGGTGGACTCATTTGGAATAACTTTGGGGTTTAAGGGATTGGATGCACAAGCAGTATTCCCGCTTAGTACAAGTGAAGGCTAGTAAAAGACTGGGAAGCGACCAACTAGAGAGCGACAACAGCCATGTACATGCATTAAAATTAATAAACATTGGATGCAAGCATGAGTAGGATATAATCCACCATGAACATAAATATCGTGAAGGCTATGTTGATTTGTTTCAACTACATGCGTGAACATGTGCCAAGTTAAGTCACTTAAATCATTCAAAGGAGGATACCACCCCATCATACCACATCATAATCATCTCAATAGCATGTTGGCACACAAGGTAAACCATTATAACTCATAGCTAATCAAGCATGGCACAAGCAACTACGATCTCTAATTGTCATTGCAAACATATTTATTCATAATAAGCTGAATCAAGAATGAGGGGCTCATCATATTTACAAAAACAAAAGAGGTCGAGTTCATACCAGCTTTTCTCATCTCAGTCAGTCCATCATATATCATCATAATTGCCTTTCACTTGCACGACCGAGCGGTGTGAATAATAATAAGAGTGTACGTGCATTGGACTAAGCTGGAATCTGCGAGCATTCAATAAACAAGAGAAGACAAGGCAATATGGGCTCTTGGTTAAATCAACAATAATGCATATAAGAGCCACTTCAACAATTTAATTATGGTCTTCTCCTACTGACCCCCAAAGAAAAGAAAAGAAATAAAACTATTTACACGGGAAAGCTCCCAACAAGCAAAAGAAGAACGGGAAATATTTTTGGGTTTTCTTTTTAATTATTACTACTACAGCAGAAAAATAAACTACTACTAATTTTTTTGGTTTTTCTTAAGGTTTAACAAACACACAAGAAGAAAGCAGGAAAAAGAAAATAAATTAGCATGGATATTACAGTGAAAGAGTATGAGCACCGACATCTAGCAATGAGTGTGTGTGAACATAAATGTAATGTCGGTGAGAAATACGTACTCCCCCAAGATTAGGCTTTTGGCCTAAGTTGGTCTATTGCCAGGGATAGCCTGGCGGATACCCATATGTGTAGCTGGGGTCATACTACGACGAAGAATAGTTGGGATCATACTGTGATGAAGAAGAAGACTCTGACTGCCACTGGCTGACAGTCATCTCTGGATCCCAAGAATAAACAGATTGTCGTGGAGGCTCATCTTGTGGTTCCTGTTCCGGGGCTGGTGCAGGATTCTTGTAAGCTTGGACGGCAGCCCAGGTAACGAGGTAGGGTCCTACAAAATTAAACAAAGAAGGAGCAGACAACGTAATAGTTTCAGGATAATGTTTATCAAAGTATAACTTATATTTGAGCTCTCCATTCATGTCCTTAACAAGAAAATCATGAGCTATCATGCTCTTATAGTCTAGATAAGCATTAGGCAGCAATTTTTCTTCTTTCTCATAATGCCTAATAGCTATGTTAAAGTGTGCAGCAAGGCGACAAGCATAAATGCCTCCAAAGATGGGGCCTTTAGTACGGTTCAGACTCAACCGCCTAGCAATAATTCTGCCCATACTGACAGTGTTGTCGCGGTATAAACCATGGAACAGAATAATAATATCAGGAACACTAAGGTTCCCACAGTTCCCACGACCAATCAAGCATCGACTAGCAAATAAAGCAAAATAGCATAACACAGGAAAATGTATGCTAGTGATTCTTGCATCAGAAACCTTCCTGGTTTCTCCCATAGAGATAAGGTTAATAAATGGTTCCAACTCTTTACGAGGTGGTTCCTCTAAGATACCATCAGGAGGTATGTTGCAGACTGCGCAAAATACAGACAATGGTGTTTTCTTCACAACATCATATAAATGAAACTCTACTGAAGGAGGTGAGTCTTTAGGGAAAAAGTAGAAGTTTTGCACAAAAGTATTTGTGAGTAAGAGATACTGTGGACGTTGGTCGCGGACGAAGTTGGTGAGGGCAGCATTCTTAATCAATGACTAGAAATCCTCATAAATCCCGGCCTCTCTCAAGAAATTATCAGAAGGCCATTCACACGGCCGGATCTCCGCGGTACGAGGCAAATTATATTTGGGCCTCTGAGCTTCTTCATTTTGTTTATCCTTTGAGCTTCGGCTCGATGAACCCCTCAAAAGTCTCCTCATTATTTTTCTAAAATAATCTAAAAGATTTAGTAACTTCAAACAAAAGTGAACCAACTTCAATAAAACTGATAGCAACTACTCCTACAAGTGCCTAGAGCCTAAATCAAGCATTAGAACTACTTGGAACCATATAAATTTGACATGCAAGCTCAAGAACATGGTCACCTATGCAGCACAAATTTGCAAAGAATAAAGCACTAGAACAAAAACTAATTGGACCAATGGAGGAGTCACATACCAAGGAACAATCTCCCCAAGCAGTTTTGCGAGAGGTGCTTTGAGCAAGCAGATCGAAAATCACAGCAAAAGTGGCTGGAACTCGTGCTTGAGTTGGTTTCTCGGGTTTGTGTGAGACAAAGGAAGAAGATGGGTGCTGGGATAAGTGGAGGAGGGCCACCATGGGCCCACGAGGCAGGGGAGCGCGCCCACCACCCTCGTGGCCAGGTGGCAGCTCCTCCCGCGGTAATTTTTGCACAGTAAATCCTCAAATATTCCCGAAAAAATCATATTAAATTGGCATGTCATTCTGAGGACTTTTATTTTCGGGATATTTTTATATTGCACGGATAAGTTAGGAAACAGACAGAAAAATACTATTTTTTACTTTATTTCTACTAATTAACAGAAAATATAGAGAGGGTACAGAAGTTTGTGCTTCTAGTTTCATCCATCTCATGCTCATCAAAAAGAATCCACTAACAAGGTTGATCAAGTCTTGTTAACAAACTCATTCCGATAATCATGAAACCGGAGAAATTTCGAATAACACTAAGTTACCTCAACGGGGATATGCACATCCCCTATAATATGTATATCATATTTCTTTTTGACGGTAGGAAGAGGAAATTCAAAACCTCCAATTATAATCGATGGAATTTTTTGAATGGAGTTGATACTATGAACTTGAGGTTGTTTCCTTGGAAAGTGTATCGTATGCTCATTACCATTAACATGAAAAGTGACATTGCCTTTGTTGCAATCAATAACAGCCCCTGCAGTATTAAGAAAAGGTCTTCCAAGAATAATAGACATACTATCATCCTCGGGAATATCAAGAATAACAAAGTCCGTTAAAATAGTAACGTTTGCAACCACAACATGCACATCCTCACAAATACCGACAGGTATAGCAGTTGATTTATCAGCCATTTGCAAAGAGAGAGGCATAACACTAACACCGGCTCCAACATCACATAAAGCAGTTTTAATATAATTTCTTTTAATGGAGCAAGGTATAGTAGGTACTCCGGGGTCTCCAAGTTTCTTTGGTATTCCACCCTTAAAAGTATAATTAGCAAGCATGGTGGAAATTTTAGCTTCTGGTATCTTTCTTTTATTAGTAATGATATCCTTCATATATTTAGCATAAGGATTTGTTTTGAGCACATCAGTTAATCGCATACGCAAAAAGATAGGCCTAATCATTTCAGCAAAGCGCTCAAAATCCTCATCATCCTTTTTCTTGGATGGTTTTGGAGGAAAAGGCATGGGTTTCTGAACCCAAGGTTCCCTTTCTTTACCATGTTTCCTAGCAACAAAGTCTCTTTTATCATAACGTTGATTCTTTGATTGTGGGTTATCAAGATCAACAGCAGGTTCAATTTCTACATCATTGTCATTACTAGGTTGAGCATCATCATGAACATCATCATTAATATTTTCATTAGGTTCATGTTCATTACCAGATTGTGTTTTAACATCAGACATAGATATATCATTTGGATTATCAGGTGGTTCAGCAATAGGTTCACTAGAAGTTTGCACAGTTCTATCATTTTTCTTTTTCTTCTTTTTAGAAGAACTAGGAACATCAATATTATTTCTCTGAGAATCTTGCTCGATTCTCTTAGGGTGGCCTTCGGGGTACAAATGTTCCTGAGTCATTCTACCAGTTCTAGTAGCCACTCTAACAGCATAATCATTTTTCTTACTATTCATTTCTTCAAGCACTTCTTTTTGAGCCTTAAGTACTTGTTCTACTTGAGTGGTAACCATAGAAGCATGTTTGCTAACAAGTTTAAGTTCACCTTTAATATTAGCCATATAATCACCCAAGCGTCTAATCATATAAGCATTTTCTTTTAATTGTCTACCAAAATAAGCATTGAAGTCGTCTTGCTTAAACATAAAGTTATCAAACTCATCCAAGCACTGACTAGCAATTTTAGTAGGAGGGACTTCAGCTTTATCATATCTATAGAGAGAATTTACCTTTACTACCTGTGTCGGGATATCGGGGTCAGGAGGTTCTTCAATAAATAAAGAATTGAGATCATAAGTTTCTTCAACAGGCGGTGAATTAAGACCATGTATTTCTTCAATAGGAGGTAAATTCTTAACATCTTCAGCTTTAATACCTTTCTCTTTCATAGATTTCTTTGCCTCTTGCATATCTTCGGGACTGAGAAATAGAACACCTCTCTTCTTCGGAGTTGGTTTAATAATAGGCTCAGTAATTGGAGCAGGAGCTGGCTCAGGAGGTGCCCAATTATTTTCATTTGTCAACATATTATTCAATAGAATTTCAACTTCATCCGGTGTTCTTTCCCTGAAAAGAGAACCAGCACAACTATCCAGGTAATCTCTGGAAGCATCGGTTAGTCCATTGAAGCATTCTGCCATATTGCTTGTCATTTGACTGTACCTCCGGCCATCTTCATCGAAAACACATGCCCACATATTCCTTTCGACAATGTTCTTATTGAGAAATTCAAGACCACCGGGGTCAAGTTTCTTGTGTCTGAGCAATGCATTGAAAAATGTGGCAAACCGCTTGTTGGTGAAAGCGAGACAACAATCTTGAAGATCATCGGCCAACTCTTTGATACCGCATGCCCTATAGAAGTTTGCACAAAAGTGCCTCATGCACCATCGATGGTGCAACTTTGTATGTCCGGGAATGTCAACCACCACCGCATTTAGAATTCCTGGATGGCGATCCAATATGACACAAATTTCCCTTTCAGCCGGTAATACCCTTGTTCTCAATTGACGCAAGAACCACTCCCAGTTATCATTGTTCTCCACCTCAACCAAAGCAAAAGCCAAAGGAAACACCCAGTTATTGGCATCACTTGCTATTGCAACCAATAAAGTGCCCTTGTATTGTCCGGTCAAGAACGTTGTAAGGACATATTTATCCCTAAGTGTTTTGGTGATTGATGACAACGCATTTGCGGACTAATCGTGTGCCATGAGTATTCCAGACACTTCTTTGCTAGGCACAAGACGATTGGGTGCCCCTCGAAGACTGACGAAGACGGCGTCTTTTCTACGTTTCTTTTTGGTGGATTTGAGTCATAGGAAAGCCGTACTATTAAGAGGGGGTCCGCATTGGAAAGGTTTGGGTGAAATCATCACGTACACGTCTCCTTTTATCCCCTCCCTCTTCCTTGGAGCTTCCTCCGTTTTCCTGCCTCCTTTGACTGGCTGTTGTTGTGGTTGCGGTAGTACTGCTCCTGGATCAACAGTAGTACCGTAGGCACCCACGGTAGTACCGCGTGGTGGCGCGGTAGTACCGCTGGTGCCCACGGTAGTACCGCTCCCTTGGAGCCGCACTACCGCTGCGCACCAGGCTAGTACCGCCCCCTTTGCGGTAGTAGGAGCGGATGTAATTTTTTACATCCACACCTGCCGCGGTAGTACCGCTTTCGCCGTGCGGTAGTACCACGCTATGCGGTCAGGCAGTAGTACCGCCCCTCGGCAGTACTACTGTGTCGGGTTTTTGCTACTTCCGTTTATTTGCGGAAGTAGGCACGGAATTTCCCCTTCCCCCCGGCTGGGACTTTTGCCTTGCGGTAGTACCGCATGGGGGGCGCGGTAGTACCGCGCGTGCGGAAGTACCGCCCCCAGCTTTGCGTCTGTTTCTGTGCTGGGGTCGCGGCAGTACCGTGGGTCGGTACGGTAATACCGCACTGTCGTGCGGTAGTATCGCTTGGTTGCAAGCAGTAGTACCGCGCGGCCTTGCGGTAGTACCGCTGGCCTGGCGCGGTAGTACCGCTGGCCGTGGGCTGGTTGGTGGGTAACGGTTGGATCTTTTCCACACACTATATAAGGGGTCTCCTTCCCCGTTGACTCACCTCTTCCACCATTAAAACTCCATTATTGCTCCAAGCTCCATTTTCGCCCGATCTCACTCCCTAGCCAACCAAACTTGTTGATTTGCTCGGGAGTGGTTGAGAAGGCCCCGATCTACACTTCCACCAAGAGATATTTGATTCCCCCCTACTAATCCCTTGCGGATCTTGTTACTCTTGGGTGTTTGAGCATCCTAGACGGTTGAGGTCACCGCGAAGTCATAGTCCATTGTGGTGAAGCTTCGTGGTGTCGTTGGGAGCCTCCAATTGAGTTGTGGAGATTGCCCCAACCTCGTTTGTAAAGGTTCGGTCGCCGCCTCCAAGGGCACCAATAGTGGAATCACGGCATCTCGCATTGTGTGAGGGTGTGAGGAGATTACGGTGGCCCTAGTGGCTTCTTGGGGAGCATTGTGCCTCCACACCGCTCCAACGGAGACGTACTTCCTCTCAAAGGGAAGGAACTTCGGCAACACATCCTCGTCTCCACCGTCTCCACTCTTGGTTATCTCATGCCTTTACTTGTGTAGCTTATTTGTTTCATATATCTTGCTTGCTTGTGTTCCTATTCGTGTTGCATCATATAGGTTGCTCATCTAGTTGCATATCTAGACAACCTACTTTGATGCAAAGTTTAAATTGCTAAAGAAAAGCTAAAAATTGTTAGTTGCATATTCACCCCCCCCCCTCTAGTCAACCATATCGATCCTTTCAATTGGTATCAGAGCCTCGTCTCTTTATTAAAGACTTTACCGTCCAAAGAGTATGGTTGATACCGTAGACGGTGTGGAGGAACACTCCGGTGTGAATCTGATCTCGTCTATGGGAGATGGGGGAACTTTGGTCTCTCGTGATGAGTTCAATGTGGCCTTGGAGACATTGAAAACCTCCATGACGACCGAAGTTGAAAGCATGTTTACTAAATTTCTTGAGGGGCTTAAACTATCCACCGCACCGTTGAAAGTGGGTGATCCCGCCAACAAGGTGTCGGATGCTATCCCCGACAAGGGGGAAGCTAGTAGTGAAAAGGCTCCTTCTTCTAGTGGCAAGAATGGCACCGGCATCTTTGCCCATGTGGAACCACCACTTGTTTATGGTGGACCGGTTCCTTCCACTCATTTGAATCATGCCGGTCCTCCCCCTAAGATTGTGAAAAATGAGGATTTTGATTCTTGGGTTTACCGCTTTAAACGTCATTTAAATCATGTGAACACTAACCTTTGGAGAATCATTGAAGAAGGTTTCTATCCACATGATCCAAGCAACTTCACTCCTTGAGAAGCCGCGGACAATCAATTCAATGAGAATGCTCTCTTCATCATTCAAGATGCAATTCCACCCAAAGACCTACCTCATCTTCGTCCCTTTGCCTTGGCCAAAGATGCATGGCATTGTGTCGTGTCTCTCTACCGGGGAAGCGCAAGCATTCAACGCTCCAACTATGAAGTGGTACAAGATGAGGCCGATGAGTTTGCAATGAAGGAAGATGAAGAACCTCGTGAGCTTTATCGGAGAGTAACCAAACTCGCGGTCTCACTACGAGATCACGGGAGCAAGGACACGGATGATAATTGGATCAAGCGCAAATTCCTCAACGCAATGATGCCCTACCACAAGGCCATGTCCTCCGTCATTCGTCAAAGACCGGACTTCCACACTTTGACCTCAAGCGAAGTGTTGGATGAGTTTGTGGCCATGAACATTTTGGACAAGACCGCCGACAATGCGGTGCTCCGTTCTCAACGGGCAAAGAAGCCTAACCTTGCATTGAAGGCCAAGCTCACCGTGGAAGAAGAAGAAGAGGAAGAAGAGGAGAGCAACCCCGAAGATACGAAGTATGCATATCATGAACACATGGCACTTTCTTCCAGGCAATTTTGGAGCAAGAAAAACTTGAGGCCCAATTTTAGCAAAAACAACTCGAGTGGCACAAGGGGCAAGCAACGTGTAAGGACTTGCTACAATTGCGGCAACGTGAGTCATTTCGTTGTGGAATGCCCGTATGAGAAGAGGGAAGACAATGGTGGCAAACTCATCCGAAAGGACAAGGTCAAGTCGTTCCCCAACAAGAACAACTTCACCAAGAAGACTCCTCCCAAGGCTTTGGTTGTGCAAGAAGAGTACAATGAGGATGATGACGATGATGAAGATGATGAGTCTGTTGCCATGGCCTCCGTTGCCATTGCAACAACGTCACGGGTGTCTCTCTTCGACTCACCCAACGAGAGCATCACCGCCAAGTGCCTCATGGCTAAAGCCACCAACAAGGTAACCTCCAACATCAAAACTACCATCATTAATCATCCTTCCCCGACGGATAGCATTAATGAACTTGAGGGAGCTAATGTGGAGGCTAACGAGTTTGAGGCCTTTATGGGCAAACTCAAGGGAAAATCCAAGAAGCACTTTGTTGCTCTCTTGGAACAACTTGGTGAAGCCAATGACATGATCGAGGCTCATGAAGACACCATCTCTAAGATGGAAGGGCATAGTCGTGACTATGCCGATGAGATTTCGGATATTTCCAATGCTCTTGAGGAAGAGCGTGGTCTTCGTTTGGCTCTTGAGGAGTCACACAACGTTGATCATGCTAAGTTAAAGAAAGATTATGATCATGTCCTCATTGTTTCTCGTGTGCTAAATTCCGAGAAGGCCAAACTCGGGGTTGATCTTGCTAGACTCAAAGAGGAGTTTGATATACTTGACAAGGCCCACAAGGCCTTGAAGGGTATTCACGCTAGTCTCAAGGAGTCTCATGATCAACTCCAAGTGAAGCTAACTAAGGAGAAAGCAACTTTTCCTCATATGGTTTTAATTGATAATGCAAATGCTACTAACCCGTGTTGTGAGCATATACATCTTGTTGAGGAAAATGCGAAGTTGAAGGAGCAACTTGAGAGAGGTCTTGCGACTTGCATACAAGGCAAGAAGAACCTCAACGATCTCTTGATCAACCAAAAGGGAGGTGTGGCCAAGGAAGGGGTTGGGTACGTGCCCGACTCCAAGAACAAGAAGAAGTATGACAAGACCAAACGACCTCCTCCCCTCATGCAAACCTTTGTGAGGGAGGGAGAGAGTGCCCCCGAGGAGAAGAAGAAGAACAATGTCAAGAAGGGCAATGCCATCCCTCTCAACAAAGCCGGCGATTTTAACCCTTCTTATGTGTTATGCCGTGCTAGTGATGGGCATGTTTATGCCAAATTTGTTGGTTCTCTTCATGAATAAATTGAATGGTCTATTCGGGTTCCAAAAACCCTTGTTACTAACATCAAAGGACCCATTACAAAATGGGTACCTAAAACCAAGCATTGATCTCTTGTAGGTGTTTGCTTCCGGTGGGGGATCATGGTTGCTCGATAGCGGAGCTACAAATCATATGACCGGAAGCAAGGACTTGGTGGTGGACGTGCACAAGGTTCCATCTATGCCCACCAATGTCGAGTGGGGTGACGCCTCATATTCTAAGGTATTGGGACTTGGCAAGGTGGTCATCTCTCATGATCTCACGATCAAGAAGGTCATGCTTGTTGAGTCCCTTGCATACAATTTACTTTCCGTTCGTCAACTTGCTATCATGGGCTTTGCCACTTTCTTTGATATCGATACCGTGGCCCTCTTGTGGAGCAAGACTCTTAAAGTAGCCTTTGTTGGGCATGTCGAGAACGGTCTATATGTGATTAACTTTTCGGAGCGACCCACTAAGACCGCGACATGCCTAATGGCTAAAGTTGATGTGGGATGGCTTTGGCATCGCCGTTTAGCCCATGTCAATATGAGATCTTTGCAAAGTCTCCTCAAGGGGGACCATGTCCGTGGACTAACGAATGTTAGTTTTGCTAAAGATCGTGCTTGTAGTGCCTGTATCGAAGGAAAGCTACATGAGAAGGCTCACCCTCCCACGACTATCATTTATTCAAAGAGGCCTTTGGAGCTCCTTCACATGGATCTCTTTGGGCCTCCATCCTTCGATAGTCTTGGAGTTAGGAAGTATTGCTTGGTGATTGTGGATGACTACTCAAGGTACACGTGGGTGTATTTCTTCAAAAGGAAGAGCGAGACCCAACAAACCGTCATTGACTTTGCAAATGAAGCTCAACGTCAACACAATGCAAAGATCTTGACAATAAGAAGTGACAACGGCACCGAGTTCAAGAACTACACCTTGGATGAGTTTCTTAGTGACGAGGGAATCAAGCATCAATATTCCGCACCCTACACCCCTCAACAAAACGGTGTTGCGGATAGGAAGGACCGGACGTTGATGGATGCGGCAAGGACCATGATGGCGGAGTTCAAGTCTCCGTACAACTTTTGGGCCGAAGCCATCAACACCGCGTGTCATGCATCAAATCGGCTCTACCTCTGCAAGGGCTTGAACAAGACTCCATATGAGATACTCACCGGTAACAAGCCCAACCTCAAGTACTTCCGGGTATTCGGGTGTAAGTGTTTCATTCTCAAGAAAGGTGTTTGGTTGTCTAAATTTGAGGCTAGAGCTTATGAGGGCATATTTGTTGGTTATGCTACAAGCTCTCATGCTTACCGTGTCCTCAATAAATCCACGGGACTTATTGAGGAGACGTGTAACGTGGAGTTTGATGAGAATAACGGCTCCCAAGTGGAGAAAAGTGGCACTTGTGATGTAGGTGATGAAATTCCTCCTCAAGCCATAAGAAGAATGGGTGTTGGTTTTATCCTACCCATTGAGGAACCCCTTGTGGCCGAAGGAGAAGGACAATGCTCCACTCAAGTGGAGCCATCACCAACCCAAGGCCCACACGCTTCCGAAGAACAAAGTGAAGGCCCTCAACCTCATGAACAAGACCAAGGGCAAGATCATACTCAAGACGGTGTGGACACACCAAGTGATGCCCAAGGTCAAGTTCTCTCCCCCGAGCAAGTTCAAGATCAAGAACAAGTTCATGACAGCGCTCAAGATGATCAAGTAACCGCTCCTCAACTCACCACCGAGGAGGAATTAGAGCGTCGTGCCGCCAAGGTTGCTTCCAAGATCTCCACCAAGGATCATCTCATGACGAATGTGCTTGGAAGCTTAAGAAAGGGGGTAAGCACTCGTAGACAATTAGCAAATTATTGTGAGCATCACGTGTTTGTCTCTTGTGTGGAACCCCACAAGGTCTATGAGGCGCTAGAAGATCCGGATTGGCTCAATGCCATGCATGAAGAACTCAACAACTTCGAGCGCAACAAAGTGTGGAGATTGGTGCCAAGACCGACCGGAAATCACAATGTCATAGGAACCAGGTGGATATTTAAGAACAAGCAAGATGCCCATGGGATCATCATTCGCAACAAGGCTCGTTTGGTAGCACAAGGCTACTCCCAAGTCGACGGTATCGACTACAGTGAAACCTTTGCTCTCGTTGCTCGTCTTGAATCCATTCGCATGTTGATTGCATATGCTTCTCATCATAACTTTAAGTTACAACAAATGGATGTGAAGAGTGCTTTTATTAATGGTCCCATTAATGAATTGGTTTACGTCAAGCAACCCCCCGGGTTCGAGGATCCCTACTTTCCCGATCATGTGTATCAACTCGATAAGGCACTCTATGGCCTTAAACAAGCCCCATGTGCGTGGTATGACCACCTTACCGAGTTGTTACAAGACCGTGGTTTTGAAGTTGGGCTAATCGACCCCACTCTTTTTACTAAGAAGGTCAAAGGGGAGTTGTTTGTGTGCCAATTATATGTTGATGATATTATCTTTGGTTCTCCTAACAAAGCTTTCAATGAGGAATTTTCCGCTCTCATGACCTCAAAGTTCGAGATGTCCTCCATGGGAGAGTTGAAGTTCTTTCTAGGGTTCGAAGTGAAGCAAAGAAGAGAAGGAACCTTCATCAATCAATCCAAATACACTCAAGACATGCTCAAGAGATTCAAGCTAAGTGACGTCAAGCCGGCTTCCACTCCAATGCCCACCAAGTGCCAACTTGACTTAGATCCCAATGGTAAAGTGGTGGATCAAAAGGTATATCGTTCCATGATTGGATCCTTGCTTTACCTTTGTGCATCTAGACCGGACATCATGTTGAGTGTGGGAATTTGTGCACGGTTTCAAGCCGCACCTAAGGAAAGTCACTTTGTGGCGGTCAAACGAATCTTTCGATATTTGGTTCATACCCCAAACTTTGGCTTATGGTACCCAAGAGGATCAAACTTCAAGCTTGTAGGGTACTCGGATTCCGATTGGGCGGGAGACAAAGTGGGTAGGAAGTCCACTTCCGGAGGGTGCCAATTCCTTGGTTGCTCTTTGGTAAGTTGGTCTTCCAAAAAGCAAAGTTGTGTGTCTCTCTCGTCCACCGAAGCGGAGTATGTGGCGGCCGGTAGTTGTTGTGCACAACTCTTATGGATGAGGCAAACTTTAAAGGATTACGGTGTCACTTGTGACAAAGTGCCTCTTTGGTGTGACAATGAAAGTGCCATCAAGATTTCTCTCAACCCAGTGCAACACTTCAAGACGAAGCATATTGAGATTCGGTATCACTTCATCCGGGATCACATTAGGCGAGGAGAGATCGAGCTCAACTATGTCAACACTCATGACAACCTTGCAGATATTTTCACGAAGCCCTTGGATGAAGCAAGATTTCGTGAGTTAAGGCATGAGCTAAATATCATCGATTCGAGCAATGTTGCTTGAACCCTTGCACACCCCACCATACTCAACGTGTTGTCCTATTTAGATGTAGGCATGGACATAGGGGGAGTGATGTTCTCTCAATGAACTCTCCCTCCCCCATTATGCATAAATCAATAAAGTCTTTCACATTAGCCATGTTTGATGGTACTTGTGCTTCATAGACGAGTTTTGGTCATGGACCCAAGGATAATTCTTCGTGGTGCCATACCAATTGACTCAAATATAGGTGGCTACGGCCACCGCCCTCTCTTTTGGAGAGGTGGTGTCTTTCTGGTTTTGTGTGTTGCGTGGTCTTGTGGTGTCGTGTTGGCTCGGAGTGGTTTGTGCAAAGATCCAGTTTTTCGTGCGCTCGAAACGTGCATCTTCTTGAGCCCACGGTACTACCGCGTCTGGGCGCGGTACTACCACTTTGGGAGGCATGGTACTACCGCACCATAGCACGGTACTACCGCTCTGGTGCGGTACTTCGGAAGTACCGCGCCGTGCGGTACTACCGTGTCTGGGCACGGTACTACCGCGCCGTCAAGGGCGCGTGGGGGTTATGACTCGGGCAGGGGAGTTCCAACTCCCCATACCCATTCATTGTCTCTCTCTCCACGTCTCTCCCTCTCAAGAACGGCGCCGGAGGCCCTCGCCGGATCTCCGTCTCCGGCCACTCTCCTCGGATTCCGACCGGTGGGATCGTTCCCCACCACTTCCTCTTGCCATGGACCAAGGTTTTTCCCTAAATCCCTCTTTTTCTTGGCTGTTCTCTTGCTTCTAGGTTTTTGGGGAGAAACTTGTCGTTCTTGAGATTTTAGGCCAAATCTATGCAAGAGTAGGATGTAGGAGAGTCGTGATGCGTAGGAAACATACTTGATATGCTGTCTTGTGGTAGCTTTGTCCAACCGTAGTACCGCCGTGGTTTCGCGGGCTTTTTCAGATTTGAACCAGTTCAGATCTGATACGGTGCAGTACTACCGTGCCCGATGCGCGGTACTACCGCTCTTGCGGTACTACCGTACCGTGTGGTACTACCGCTCTGCAGACGCGGTACTACCACGCCGGCCGCGGCGCTAAGGTCGTACTACCGCTCCTGCACCCGGTACTACCGTCATCTTGCATGGTACTACCGCATCTAAGAGACGTACTACTATCTTAGCTCCGCAGCTCTTGGCAGTACTACCGTAGGGATCAAATCTCTCTCTAGGCATTTATCCTGTGTGCTTTCTGCTTGTTTCACTTGCTTTGTTGTGGTCTTTGCATTAATCTCTCTTGGCTGTTGTGGGTGTTTTTGCGTTCTGTGTCTCAGGTGGTGGCTCTCACCGTTCCAATCCCAGTCGTGACACTGGCTCCAAGCATCTGCGCAACCCCCAAGATGAATCCCCAGAGGGCTCCAATGCCCCCAAGCGCAATGTCAAGACCACTGCCAGCAAGCAAAAGGAACCGGCTAAGGGCATGGACGAGATTTCAACCACTGAGTATGTCGAGCGCCGGAAGATCAATCCCTATGTGAATCCTCAGGCTATCCTCAGAGGCACCGAGTTGTTCTGGACCAAGCAACAGGCTCTCATCTATCTGGATGTGATCAAGAACAAGTAGAATACCTTCATGGATGTCAAGTGGATAGACATGCATCACCTGCAGAAGGACAAGTTTCGTGACTATTTTGGAGAGTCTCTGGACTTGGTGGAGCAGTTTGCTATTGAGCCGGTGATCTCCTTTCACCTTGACTATGACCCTGAGCTCATCTGTCAGTTCTTTGCCTCAGTGTACTTTCATCCCGGGGAGGAGCGGAGGATGACCTGGATGACCAATGGCCGTCAGTTGTCTGCTACATGGAAAGAGTTCATGGATCTGCTGCACATTCCTGATGACGGGCTTCACACCCCCGTTGGTGTTCGCCCCCATGCCAACTCTGAGTCTGCCAACAAGAACCAGCTTCAGCCCTTCCTTGTTGAGAAGGTACTCCCCAATGGCAAGTCATCTTGGGTGTTGAACTCCTTTCTGGATATCATGCATCGCATCTTCCGCAACACTCTGTTCCCACGCATTGGCGACAAGGACAAGGTACATGCATATCTAGTGGACATGTTGCTCTTGTGTGCAGAGGCACGTTCTTCTCAGACTCAGCCACTTGATGTCTCACACATCATGTAGTGTGAGCTTCGGTTTGCGGTGTTCACTTGCAAGGTACCTATCTATGGACCGTACCTGTTTCTGCTGCTCTCCGCCACTTGGGAGAAGACGTATCCAGGTGATGAGTTCCTTGCTCCAGACTGGATTCGCCATGAGTCCATCAGCCTCCGCGTCAAGCCCAACTGGGCCAACACCACTACCCGTGCTGAGGCATCTTCTGCTAGGAGGGCTGCTGGTGAAAGGGAGGCTGCTGCTGCTGAGACTGTTGCTAAGGACCGTGCTGCTAGGTCCACCACTTCTTCCTCTAAGCCGTCATGGGCCAAGAAGCTGAAGGACAAGATGAAGACTCTCTTCTGCATGCAGGCGAAGGGACAGTACAGGGCTCACGTGACTGACAAGGAGAGTCGCCGCCGTGACAAGAAGGTGATGAGGCTCTTTGGAGAGGATGTGTCTGGCGGGTCTGAGGACGTCATCACACCTGAGGCTGCCCGGATGTCAAAGCAGGGCTATAAGTGGACCAGTTCAGAGGATGACCTCGAGGAGACTATCCCCGCCGCTGAGTCTGACGAGGATCACGAGGAGCAGTGGGACGACTTCTCTGCCTGAGCCACCCCGTGTGTGTAGGTGTCCTCTCTGCCTTTTTGGCGTCTCGATGCCAAAGGGGGAGAGAGTGTAGGGATTTGCGTTGTGTCGTGCTTGGTGTGTTTGTTTGCTTTGTCGTTTGGACCTCGTTTGCCTCGTTTGCTTTTGTTTGGTTTGTGCCTTCGAGACCTATCCTCCATATGGTGTAAGACATATGCACTCTATCTATCTTAGTTATCTTATGTTTGTACTATCTTATCTAGTGATAGATATGCCTTGTCTCTATAATATAGGGGGAGCTCTCTTCCTATTCGTGCTCATCTAGGTGGCACACATTTAGGGGGAGCCCGTCTATATTATAGAGAGGAGGGGTTTGCATTTACTTAATAGTATTTTCCTTGTGCAAATCCCGTTTTGTCATCAATCCACCAAAAAGGGGGAGATTGTAAGGACATATTTATCCCTAAGTGTTTCGGTGATTGATGACAACGCATTTGCGGACTAATCGTGTGCCATGAGTATTCCAGACACTTCTTTGCTAGGCACAAGACAATTGGGTGCCCCTCGAAGACTGACGAAGACGACGTCTTTTCTACGTTTCTTTTAGGTGGATTTGAGTCGTAGGAAAGCCGTACTATTAAGAGGGGGTCCGCGTTGGAAAGGTTTGGGTGGAATCATCACGTACACGTCTCCTTTTATCCCCTCCCTCTTCCTTGGAGCTTCCTCCGTTTTCCTACCTCCTTTGACTGGCTGCTGTTGTGGTTGCGGTAGTACTGCTCCTGGATCAACGGTAGTACCGTAGGCACACACGGTAGTACCACGTGGTGGCGCGGTAGTACCGCTCCCCTGGAGCCGCACTACCGCTACCCACCAGGCTAGTGCCGCCCCCTTTGCAGTAGTAGGAGCGGATGTAATTTTTTACATCCGCACCTACCGCGGTAGTACCGCTTTCGCCGTGCGGTAGTACCGCGCTATGCGGTCAGGCAGTAGTACCGCCCCTCGGCAGTACTATTGTGTCGGGTTTTTGCTACTTCCGTTTATTTGCGGAAGTAGGCACGGAAGTTCCCCTTCCCCCTGGCTGGGACTTTTGCCTTGCGGTAGTACCGCATGGGGGGCGCGGTAGTACCGCGCGTGCGGAAGTACCGCCCCCAGCTTTGCGTCTGTTTCTGTGCTGGGGTCGCGGCAGTACCGTGGGTCGGTACGGTAGTACCGCACTGCCGTGCGGTAGTACCGCTTGGTTGCAAGCAGTAGTACCGCGCGGCCTTGCGGTAGTACCGCTGGCCTGGCGCGGTAGTACCGCTGGCCGCGGGCTGGTTGGTGGATAATGGTTGGATCTTTTCCACACACTATATAAGGGGTCTCCTTCTTCCCCGTTGACTCACCTCTTCCACCATTAAAGCTCCATTATTGCTCCAAGCTCCATTTTCGCCCGATCTCACTCCCTAGCCAACCAAACTTGTTGATTTGCTCGGGAGTGGTTGAGAAGGCCCCGATCTACACTTCCACCAAGAGATATTTGATTCCCCCCTACTAATCCCTTGCGGATCTTGTTACTCTTGGGTGTTTGAGCATCCTAGACGGTTGAGGTCACCGCGAAGTCATAGTCCATTGTGGTGAAGCTTCGTGGTGTCGTTGGGAGCCTCCAATTGAGTTGTGGAGATTGCCCCAACCTCGTTTGTAAAGGTTCGGTCGCCGCCTCCAAGGGCACCAATAGTGGAATCACGGCATCTCGCATTGTGTGAGGGCATGAGGAGATTACGGTGGCCCTAGTGGCTTCTTGGGGAGCATTGTGCCTCCACACCGCTCCAACGGAGACGTATTTCCTCTCAAAGGGAAGGAACTTCGGCAACACATCCTCGTCTCCACCGTCTCCACTCTTGGTTATCTCATGCCTTTACTTGTGTAGCTTATTTGTTTCATATATATTGCTTGCTTGTGTTCCTATTCGTGTTGCATCATATAGGTTGCTCATCTAGTTGCATATCTAGACAACCTACTTTGATGCAAAGTTTAAATTGCTAAAGAAAAGCTAAAAATTGTTAGTTGCCTATTCACCCCCCCCCCCTCTAGTCAACCATATCGATCCTTTCAAACGTGCCATCAATGGCGACGATGGGCCAACAATGCTCAAAAGCCCTCACGCATTGCTCAAAGGCCCAAAATGCACGGCCAAATACTCGGACGGTCCTCCCGTTATGAATCAATGTTTGGTGCCCATGAGGCTCAACCACGTGAACCATGCCTAGATTTGTGGCGGCCATAGCTAACAACAACCTAGGGAGTCGGTTGTATGCTTCCTTCCAATTGCCATACAACATCTTGAATGCGGCTTGCTTCGCCTTCCATGCCTTGTCGTACTTCACCTTGTAATGAAAGATGGCTTTCACAAGGTCAATGACGCTCTTGATGCTCATTATTGGAAGTGTGGATATTTGGTTGGATAACCTGTAAGCAATGAACTAGGACGTGAGTTGTCTGTGTTGTTGGTACACAAGCTCGCCATCCGCATTCTTGTGCCGGCACATGTGAGTTGGTAGACAACTCACTATGCGCCAAGTGGGACCTTCTTTCCATGGCCTTGCACGCACAATCCATGGACATCTTGGCACTTCACATTTGACCATGTAATGCACATTGACGTCTGAGTTGGCCACTTTATGTGGACGATAATGTGCAACCGAGTAGTTGTCGAGCCACATCTTCAATTACAAGAAGGATTGAAACTCACAACCGGGATATATCCCATTCTTGCCGTCTTCCAAATCATGGTGAGAACTTGGCCTAGCTCCAAGAGATATGCATTTGCCACCATCCACAACGGCTTCATTCGCGAGACTAAGATCCTTGAGCAATGGTGTCTTGTGATCCCGCCCGAATACCTTCTTGAATGCTTGGGCCTCCTTTGGCGTGAACCCCTCCTCATCAACTTCTTCATCGGGACCATCGTCATCCGAGTCCGATGCATATGCACGGGAAAAAGGGATGGATTGGTCCATTGTCTCTTGCACATGATATTGGTCGAGATCACCCACATTGTTGTCATGGAGATCAACTTCGTTGTCATCCTCCTCGTACTCATCATTCTCCTCTTCAAAAGCTTCATTTTGGTTGTTTGGAGTCGGGCCCAATGTTGGCCAATCTTGTTGCGTGAAATGAGGTTCACTCATTTGATCTTGGTTAATGGGTGGGGGAGTGCTAGCAACCAACGGGGAGGGGTTCCGATTCAAGTCCAAATTCAAAGTAGACTCAACCTTCTTGGAGGCAAATAACTCAAGAGCCTTGTCTAGAGATTCGGCAACCGTCTCCTTGTATGCAACCCAACGTTGCTCGGAGTTCACACGCATTGTCTTCCAATGGATGTGCATTCCAAAACCAACATTATGCCTTCCCTCGAACTCAACAACGTCACTTGGGTCCATCCAATTCAAATCCTTCCTCACTTGTTCCAAGAGCTCTACATAGCTAGGACTACTCTCAAACACCATGTCAAGCTCATCTGGGTCCGGCTCAACATTGCCTTTCAAAAAGGCCTCTTTATCCACATGATGAACATAAACACATGTTCTCCCCATCCCTATAATAATCAAAAACACACATATATCAAGTAAGTACTTAACAAAAATATTTGCACAAAATACATATGCCCTAACATATATATGAATTAATAACCATAACCCCCACATAACAATTACCACAACCCTAACCATAGCATAACCCTAACACCAACATCAAACACACATAACCCTAACCCTAGCATACTATGAAAGCATAAAAATACCAAATTAGCAAAGAAACATAACATGATTCAAAACAAATTTCCAAAACCAAGCCAAAACTAGGGTTTCCCCAAACTAGCTAGATTTGAGCAAATGTGACAATTCCTATGGATGAAAACGAGGGGATCGGAGGAGATTACCTTAAGGGAGGGGTTGGCTTCGAAATCCACGGTCAAATACTCCGGATTTGCAAGATTTGAGAAGGATTTGAGAGGGGGGATGATACGTCTCCGTCGTATCTATAATTTTTTATTGTTCCATGCCAATATTATTCAACTTTCATATACTTTTGGCAACTTTTTATACTATTTTTGGGACTAACATATTGATCCAGTGCCCAGTGTCAGTTCCTGTTTGTTGCATGTTTTTTGTTTCGCAGAATATCCATATCAAACGGAGTCCAAACAGAATAAAACCTGACGGAGATTTTTTTTGGAATATATATGATTTTTGGGAAGAAGAATCCACGCGAGACGATGCTCGAGGGGCCCACGAGGTAGGGGGGCGCGCCCCAGGGTGTCAGGCGCGCCCCTGACCCTCGTGGCCACCCTGTAAGGCGGTTGGTGCCCTTCTTTCGCCGCAAGAAAGCTAATTTCCGGATAGAGATCGTGTCAAAATTTCAGCCCAATCGGAGTTACGGATCTCCGGGAATATAAGAAACGGTGAAAGGGAAGAATCTGTGAACGCGGAAACAGAGAGAGACAGAGAGATAGATCCAATCTCGGAGGGGCTCTCGCCCCTCCCACGCCATGGGAGCCAAGGACCAGAGGGGAAACCCTTCTTCCATCTAGGGAGGAGGTCAAGGAAGAAGAAGAAGGAGGGGGGCTCTCTCCCCCTCGCTTCCGGTGGCACCGGAGTGGCACCGGGGGCCATCATCATCACCGCGATCTACACCAACACCTCCGCCATCTTCACCAACATCTCCATCACCTTCCCCCCTCTCTCTACAGCGGTCCACTCTCCCGCAACCCGCTGTACCCTCTACTTGAGCATGGTGCTTTATGCTTCATATTATTATCCAATGATGTGTTGCCATCCTATGATGTCTGAGTAGATTTTCGTTGTCCTATCAGTGGTTGATGAATTGCTATGATTGATTTAATTTGCTTGTGGTTATGTTGCTGTCCTTTGGTGCCCATCATATGAGCGCGCGCGTGGATCACACCATAGGGTTAGTTGTATGTTGATAGGACTATGTATTGGAGGGCAAGAGTGACAGAAGCTTCAACCTAGCATAGAAATTGATGCATACGGGATTGAAGGGGGACCAATATATCCTAATGCTATGGTTGGGTTTTACCTTAATGAACATTAGTAGTTGCGGATGCTTGCTAATAGTTCCAATCACAAGTCAGGGATGACATGCTAGCAGTGGCCTCTCCCACATAATACTTGCTATCGGTCTAGTAAAGTAGTCAATTGCTTAAGGGACAATTTCGCAACTCCTACCACCACTTTTCCACACTCGCTATATTTACTTTAGTTGCTTCTTTACCTTAACAGCCACTAGTTTTATTTTCGTGCTCTTTACTTATCTTGCAAACCTATCCAACAACACCTACAAAGTACTTCTAGTTTCATACTTGTTCTAGGTAAATCAAATGTCAAGCGTGTGTAGAGTTGTATCGGTGGTCGATAGAACTTGAGGGAATATTTGTTCTACCTTTAGCTCCTCGTTGGGTTCGACACTCTTACTTATCGAAAATTGTTGCGATCCCCTATACTTGTGGGTTATGATGGGGGGGAAGAGAGGAGGGGCGCAAGGCTAAGGGTTTGGGTGGGGTGGGGTGTGTGGGGTGGGGGTGGGAGGGGAGAGAGGGTGGGGCCAGCCTAAGTGGCACACAGACTGTGCAGCGCCTAAGAGACGGGCGCTGCACATTACAAGTGTTGCGCCTAGGCCTTAGGCGCTGCAGTGCTGTCTGTGGGGCCGCAACTGGACCAGGGCTGCCACGCTGGCAGGAGGTGCGACGCCTAAGGCCGAGGCGCTGCACAGTAGTGTGCGGCGCCTAGCTGTCGGGCGCCACACGAAAGGGTCACCATTGTGAAATTTTTTTGTGAGCGGGCCAGTTTGTGATTTGATTTCTCCCTCAGGTCAAATATGTGATTTTGCCCGAACTGCGGCCACCAAAGTGACACTTGTTCGGTTCGTTGTGCCAGTCTGCTAGATGCGCCTCCTATTCACAATCAATCACATGCAACGGAGAAGGATGATGGATCCGTTGGCACTTGGTAGGACAGGAAGGGAACGAGCAAGAGACACCAAAGAAAATCACATACAGACAAGTTAGAAATAGCATATTCTTACAAAGACCAAATGCAAACGCCAACAAAAAATGGTTCAAAGAATATGAGCTCGTTGGAAACCCCTGCACAACAGGGTCACCGCCCATGGTTGGGATGATGTTGTGATCCTCCTAGAGGAAGTAGTGAAAGCCGACGATCTGTCGTCGACGTTGTAGCCAATTAGAAGCACGCGGTCGTTTTAGAAGCTTCCTAAAAAATGTATCACCCCTCATCCGGTGTAGATTCACAAAGAGTTATGTTTTGGAGGCTTATTCTCCCGTACGATTCTGCATGAAATTGCCGAGAGTGGGATAACGGTGAACACAACACAAAAAACTTGGCAAGCTTGTGTGAGTTCAAATTTGGTGTACAATATGTGTCTATCCCTAGACTCTCTTGTTTGCATACTTTCAACAGAGATGACGCATGGGGACACACTTGAAGAGCATAGAAAACTACAACTGCCACGCGTTGAAAGAAAACAAGGAAAGTAAGGAATGTGTCGTCAACGAGCTCGGGCACGGACACGTATACCCAGAGTATTAGCAGTGCATTGCTCAACAATTTTTTAGTTCTTTCAACAAGCCACGTAACATTAGCTTGAACTCAATTCATGAAAAGCCATGGACGCATTCTGTGGCGAGTTGAGTCAAGTGAGTGTGTGTGTGTGCATTGTTGCTCCCTTTTCCTCATGCTACAAGTACAAGTAGAACAACTCATCTTATATATTGGTATTTCTTCTCCTCAACTAGCAGTATGGGACTACACTTGTCTTGAAAGTTAAATGGGGTGAATAGGGACCCTAGAGGAGGTGTCTATACTTGGGCTTCACGCCTTCATAAATTTCAGTATTTTCAGATGCTTGACGAGAGCAAAATCATAAGTTTGTGTGATTCAATGGTTTTGCAGCACATAGAATTAGTATCTATCCACACAACACCAAGCAAGCAATAATAATCAATGCAAATCATTATGAAATTAACAACTATGTGATATTTCTGCCGTCCTCAAGAAATGTTTGATCACCATAAATAACACAGCTGGCTTGTCCTTAGACTTACTAATGATTGGCCCCTTGTTGCACTCTTATACTTTTTTATTTTATTGTTACTCACATTTCATTGCAACTCCACCATCACAAACTGTAACATTGTCACATCGTTTAGCATTTAGGGTGAATCTTTACTACTTTTGCACTTAGCAATTCATTAAGCTTCTTGTGGGTCGATATGTTTGCTTATTGAAAAGATCTACCATTGATTGCCTACACTTATGGTCACAAGTTACTCTCCACCAGACCCTCGAAGAACCCTAGCATCATCCCTAACTCATCCTTTGGGGTATTGTATACATGGTGACAATGGTTTACATAATCTGGTACAAGCTTCTAATGGAAACCGCCAAATAAGGGCAATATTTGAAGAGCTTAGTGGTCGTCACATGATTCTGTTTGATTGTCCTTGTTTGTGGATAACACACTCTAAGAGACTAGTAATGATGTGCCACATAAGGATGGTCTATTAGCAGGATACCCAAAACTACCATATAAAACATAGTCAATCGTAAGAATTTGAGGTGTCTATAGAGTATGATTCCTTCATATCACAAAATACATGTCGTTTTGACAAGCCTTAATGTAAAAAAATATCAACAACAAATGTTATTTTAAATATTTAGATCAAAAACTTGTAAATGAAATGTTTAGATTTATCTCGAAAAGTATATTTATAATATAATAACTTTCTTGTGTTATTCTAATCTATAGTGTAGAATAGTTATTCTACACGCATAGTATATTTTCACAAAATATATTAAAGTTGTGTACAAAAGTAGTAATTTTGGAATAACCTTTTTTACTAGCCAAGCCACAAATTTTCTACATTATTCTTTACTAGATACCAAGGTTGGAAAAAACGCTAGGCGTAAACGAGGCGGTTGGCCTTCGCCTAGCGTCTAGATGGCGCTTAAGCACCCTAGGCACATCCTAGGCGGACATATAATTTGGATAGCAGGGTGTTTTAGGGTTTTATATGTGTACCTATATTAACTTAGAGCAAATAAGTGAGTAAACTACCAAGTACTGCCATTGAAGTATGACCCTTTTGGCATATTTGTGCAATAAAGCACGATTTCACATTTCAACGGGCAATTTTTTTTTGCTTCTCCTTCCTAGAGCTTCGTTAATGCCCTAGCCGAGGCGTTTGGTCATTGGCTAGCGCCTAAGCGTGCCTATGCGCCTCCTATGTACTGGGTTTTCCGACAGAGCTAGATACACAAATTTACTACATTGGAGAGAAAACTTTTTGTACACAATTTGGATAGTAAAAAAATCATTCCAAAACTACTACTTTTTGTACACAACTTTACTACATTTAATATAAATTTACTAGGGGTGTAGAATAAATATAGTACACCCTAGCTTAGATAGCACTAGTGTGTGTATGCGTGTGTTTGTGGAAATTAGTGGTCAAAAGTTAATATTGAAGACCATATCAATATCCAAAAAACCATGAATTTTTGAATCAAGGGAATACCTCGTAAACACTCCCTCTCTCACACGCCCACAATAAATGTGAATATTGGGATGCCATCAAGGTCTTTCTATTGCGAAGTGTGGCTCCACTATCCGCCAGATAGCGGACGATGGACTGCCTGGCTCCATCTGATACAACCATCCTTGCAGAAACATATGTGGCCGCCAGCTTGGCCTGAGGCCAATTTGCGTCAGTTTTGATTTCAATGTCTTACCTTGAAACCACGTTACAAAGCGGACAATCTAGCATTATCGTTTTGTTTGGACATATACTTAATGAGAAGGCTTTTCAAAAACCAAATCGAGAGAACAAAGGCTTTGAAGCCAAAAAATTGTTGTAAATATACGTTACGACAAACATAGCTGTAACAAAGGCATCCTTAACGAACAAAAACACTACACTGATGGATTTCATTACCATGGCCAGTAGGCAGCAAAGGGTCAGGGTAGGGCGTTGAACCCATTCTACCATTTCATTTTACTGATGGATTCTTGCGCATGGCCTTACCCGGCCAGGAACAACACGATAAGTATAGAAGAACAATCAGAGCACCCAACATGACGTAGTTGTGGAGAAAAAACTCGGGATGGCTATACTCACTGAATAATATGCAATATGTAGGTACCATATATGGAAACAACACTTAACATGCAAGGGGACCAATGCCCCCCTCCTCCATATGCGTAAGATGTCCTTAATTGTTGAGCTTAAATATCAAATATTACTCAAACTTCAAGCATAAGTCTCCTTGGCCCACCTCAACATTCTTCATCAAGCCCCACCACTAATCTAGAGTTCTATTATATGAACTCGTAGCCAACAGCGGCACCTCTATTTCCAAACAACAACCAAAAAGCTTCACAACATTGTGGTGAATGATTTATGATAGCATGGCAACCTCATTGATAAATCGATCCATGTTAGTTTTCTTTACTAGTTTTGACATTTTAATTTCCGACACATATTGATCATACACAATCCCCTTATAAATTGTGCCATGTCCTCAGTGGACAAGAATACATCCGACATCAAAATTGTTGGTTTCGTTTTCCGATTCCTTCACCAATATTATATTTATTTCATGTGTAGCACTTTCATCGAACATTAGTTGTCCAAGAGCAAGCCTTAATTTTTCTTTAAGTATGCACTCGATTTTGTATGCCTCTCTTCTAACTATTGATGAGTATAGTTGCACATAATGCAAGAATTATGGCACCAATACGAAATCGAATTGCAATACTTATGCATGCAATATGAAGAATTTCGAATTTTCCAAACCGTGAATGCTATTGAAGTAGTTAAGCTCAATGATGACTTATCACATAATTAGGTTGTGTCCCTTAGCAGATGTCACACATGTCCCTTTTGTTGTATCCATGAGTGCAATCTTTGCAGCTAAAGCCTTCAAGATGGTCCCCGCATGTCCCATGCAAATGTTTGGCAATGAGTACTCTTGATATTTGTAAATATAATATGGAGTTGAGCATGAAAGGATGCATTAGATCACTAGAATTTACAATGTTATAACCATTGCTACAAAAAGCATTATTTTCGCTTACTTGTAGTTTCTAGTTTAAATCTTTCACTCCTACCCTTCCAATTCTTGGTTTCATTCAACTATCTTTTGAATTTTCATGGAAAAATATAACGTGATATGTCAAATATCTATTCCCATGTGTGACACGTTAAGCAATTTTTACATGGAGGGGGGCATATGCCCCCCTTTGGCACTAAGGAAGTTTCACCCTTAGCTAGTAGGGGAAACCAGGAGGTTACTAAGTATTCTGGTTAGAGAATTACATGGTTATCCCCAAATTACATCCTTTAACCTGGGCCATAAGGGGCTGTTTGGCTTGCGCCCACGCCAACCTTACCAATTCGGGGCTCGCCAAATATTTGGCAGACAAATTCGCCGCCCCCGTCTCGCCCGGAGTTGGCGTAGAAACCTGAACGGGAGCCAAAAAATTGGCGTACTTCCAAAAAAATGACGTCCATCCAAACACTAGCCAACGCACCTGGTCAACGCCAATAATTTGGCGCGGCAGCTCTCAGGTGTGAACCAAACAGCCTCTAGATATCTTGGATTCATCCATTTGTGATGATGAAAAGTCCACCTACATCTTATGTGGTATGTGGTCGGTGTGGAATGCACGTAATGCTCGCTTACATGGTGAATCATCAACTAATTTAACTCAAGCATGTAGATGGGCATATGATACTACTGCAGATCTTATTCAAACTGCTACAGCAGCCAGATCATGTAGTAAAGTAAAATTACAAGCTCATTGGCAACGACCACATCAAGGATGTTATAAATTTAATGTTGATGCATCTTATAATGCAGATGATATGAATGGAATATCTGGAGTTATTATAAGAGACGATCAGGGGCATATAGTTGCAGCAAGTAGCATATGACATGATTTTGTTCCTGATATACTGACAGCCGAGGCACTTGCTTGCAGAGATGGAGTACAACTGATGAAAACCTGGGGCATAAAGCAAGCCATACTGGAAACAGATTTGATGGAGTTCACTTCACTTTGGAGGATGAAACATCAGCGGTCTAAAATACTTGCCATTATAAAACAAATCCAGGAGCTAACGGAAAGTTGCAACTACTTTGATGTTCGTCATGTTAAAAGGGAAGCAAATGAAACTGCCCATAAATTAGCTAAACTGGCTTCTTGTAATAATCCGGAGTGTGCCTAGGATAGCCAGGTGCCGGAATATATCCAACGCTGTAATCAGAAGGACTGTAATCCTGCACTGGATGAATGAAGCTTTTGGCTGATTCTAAAAAAAAAGTGTTCTGGTCAGAGAATTGTTAATCGAAGCAATGAGTGTTTTGCTAAAAGCAGCACCACCAACATGTTGGTTCTTTAATTCTGCTAAGGACTTGTGCTATGTATGGGCTAGGACATGCCGCGAAACAAAGCAACTCGGCAGGTTCATAGACAAATAATTGTAGTGTGTATCTAACTATCTATCAGGTGTGTCTTGAACCTCACACCTCAAGCCTGGACTAGACATTCTTTTCGGAAAGGGTTGGGGTGGGAGGCCTACATGTTCTTCTCGAAATGCTCTTTTCTTCTTCTTTGATGAAATCTGAAAAGGTCGGGGGACAACCACTAATTATTGCAGATAGGTATACGTTTAGTGCATTGGGATCGCAGCTGTCATACCTAATCTCACTAATAGGAGAGGGCCCAGCATTTTAGAAATTTGGGTTAACCCCCAAGGCAAATGCGTCCTCTTTCCGGCCAAAAACCCAGTGACACTTGAATTCGGGCAAAAATTCAAACATTTTTTATTTACTTTTGTAAGTGCATGGCAAATATTGGTTGTACTGGGCCCCACTCTCTGGCAGTGGTAGGTTCTACCCTGAAAGGGCCCGTACATCTAACGTAGGAGATGATCATTCACTGACGCCCGCCCTACGTGTGGTACAAAGTACGCTGTACTGAGCCACCGTCTACTCGTATCCGTCTGGCCAGGAGGAGGACCAGACAAATACAGTACACGTACAAGCAGCAATCACCATGTGAGCACGTACGTTCTCACGTATACCCGTAGAGATGGCCATGTGATCATGTACAGTACTGTATCAACTTATTACTGCTGCTGCTGCTGCTGCTGCTCACTGTGGCCAAAGTCGCAACTAGTGCTTATTTGGCGGTTTTCTTCCAGCGTGAACCATCACTGACTACTGTTACCAAACAAACCACTGTGGCTGACGTTGCATACACATCAACGATGTTAATGGAGAGAATAACCAACATTGTTCTTCATAATTATCTTCACAAGATGTGAGGAGGTCCACTAACAATGAAATAAACATGGAAAGAAAACCAGCAGAGCCAGTTCAAAATAAGAAGAGAAAAAACAGAGCCATGTACACCAAATTCACACGCATTTTGCACATTTATCGACAAGTTGGACAAACCATTTGTCCTGACCGCAGTTTCGCGCGTGAACTGTGGGCACTCGGTCAGTTCATCGCGCCAGGTACGCTTCAGATTCACAACCAACCACATCCAGAGAAGAGAAGAGAACCCCATCACATATTCACATGCAGCACACGAAGGATGATGGCTCCGTTGGGAGGACAGAAAGGAACAATCAACAGACAGACAGCCTTGCTTCCTTATTTGCCCAATCAAATACTGTACAGAGAGGTTTTGCTGCATTGCATCCTGGAATCAGAGCGCCTAGATCCGGCTCGAGTCCCTCCCGAATATGAACCTCCGGGTCCAGTCGGATACCACCAGGACCCGAGTGCGCCAGCTCACCTGCTTGCTGCTCATTCATGCATGGAAAGGGATGATCTCAGTTTTTGCGGCTAAACGACTCAGGGAGAAGATAAGGTGGATAAGGTGGTTCCATGGTTTCTTCCTTCGGACAGAGTGGTGGATAGTGATGGTGATGGGTCAGTCATGGTTCTTACCTTGCGTAAACGGAGTACCAGAGCCACTGGGTGCTGTGGCCCATGGAGACCCAGTCGCCCGGGAGCTCTGCCGCGGCTTGCTCCCCGCCCAAGGGCGCGAATTGCCCAAGATGCTTGTACCTTGAATGCCAGGGCAAAAGATGAGCAAGTGTATAAGATAATGACGCAAGAGCTGATGATCAAAATGAAGCTAGCCACAACTCCCTCCCAGTATTCCCACTGGGAAAGTTTGTGAAGAAAGAGTCTGGCACTGCTCTAGTAATGAATCAAACCTAGGTTGCTTTGAAGCCAAAGGATAACCATATAGCAACTGAAGCATGTTCTTCCTAGAAAGGTGCCATGGAGATAATAGGTTTAAGTATGGTAACCAGAAACCGAGAGGGTTTTAGGTAACCATATTGCTAATTTCCTAATTGTTGAATGCTGCATAATTGAAAGAGCAACTGTACATATTTAACAGTGTTTATTAAGCAATTTTAGGTACAGACCACTCCTATCCAAGTAGGTGTTACTGACAGCAATTGATTACTACCTAGAGTCATGATGTGTCCCCAAAGCTGTGCAAAGTTTTAAGTACAGGTTATGCCTTTCAGGCCTAAAAGAAGATGTGAGTATGAGGGTACAAGTACAGCTGTAACGGAAAGCTAAATACCGGAATGGGCGGAAATTGTGATGCCCTTCCCCTGACCCCGTCAGGCGCAACGGACCTTCTGGATGCTCTACGCAGTGATCCTTTTTGTTAAAGCAGTCAGCAAGATAATACCCTTGTTGCGCAGCAACCTGGCAAATATCAGAGAAACAATGAGGGAGTATCCGCACAAACACAAATGGGTTGTTCACGGATCAAAACATTATCTATTCTAAAATATCATCAACCCATGTATTCTCTGGAAATAGAGACAACCTGAGCAGTCGCCGGAACAGTTTTAACTTGGGAGTCGACATGAGACAGAGCTTTTTTGAACTCCTCTATGTTAACCACCATCGACTCCTTGTTGGAATCACCTACGCCACCTTTTATCAAATCAGCAATGTCAACCATGTGCATACTTTTCATATACAGTTCTACTTGAGGGTATCTTATACAAATATCTTCTAGAACATCGTTTATTTCTTTCAGCGTCAAGGTGCCAGAGTTATCCTTGTCTGCTACTTTAAATATTGTTGAAATGTCCTCCTGAAAGAAACAAAAGCAAACGAGTCAGAAGGAGGATGAAACATGCACTGGACTTTGCTAACTTAGATGTTCAGTGTGCTTGTTTATTCAGCGTGATAAACTTTGTTATACTTACACGGAGGAAACTGGAACATACACGCATACCAATAGAATGACTAATTTGACACCGATGACAGATCTACCAAGAAACCATAACAGTGCAGTGATAATTCTGAGGTGCGGTGTGTGTAGCTGTTCCTATGATATCTCCGCCTAGGAAGTTCGAAAACGCAAAGAGGGTGCAAAAATATTTATGAAATGCTTTACATATACCATTATTTTCCGTTGACTTATTGAAGAACAGTCACCAATTGCATAGACACTATCACACTCAGGAACTCTTAACCATTCATTAGTTGCCAAGGCACGTCGTTTGCCCTGTTGAAAGAGAGAACATTTGCATTCATCAACAAAATGTTAGAAGTTAAGCATAACTCGGTAACCTGAACACACGACTTTGATTCAGATTTAACAACCTGACCAACTTGACTCATGAAGTCTGTAATGACGGGGCGAGTACCAATGCCAGCAGACCAAACAGCCATCCCATACGGCACCAATGTTTCTACACCAGATGATTTGCACTTCACTGTAATTGAATCATCGGAGACCTTTATCACTCTGAATCCTGTACTCAACTCGATGCCATCTCTTTGGAACTTTGATTCAGCAAACACAGCTATCCTTTGGTCAAACCTACATGAATGAAATAGATATATATCATCTCACAGTAAACATGGAGAAAAGGGAAGATCTACTGAAGCTACAAACAAAGGCATGTATATTGAACCAGTGGGCAATTTTTTTCTCTTGACAAATCAACAAAACGTCCAATTCCCCAATAAAATCGCAATGTCTACAGTAAGCGTGATAATTTCATAGCAGTTAGGAACATTCATTTTTAAAAGAAAAGGAAGGGGGGAATAACACGGAAGAAACCGCCACAATCCAAAAACTACTAACAACATTTGGTAAGAATTAATCTTACACTGGCATTGCTTGGGGGTAAGGTGGTTTTGGTCTATCATCTACCCTGGAATCAGTGACTGGGATATATTTTCCACTTCTAGTGACTAAATTGTTTTCCTAAACATGGAAAATATCCCCAATTGTTATTCACTTTTTCCTGAGAGTATTTGAGAATTATCCAGGAGAAGATTAGCTGGGGAGCTCACTACTTGCAGCATGCAACTTCCAGTCTGCTGGATGTGAACCAGCCGTACAATCCTCATTATCTGGGAAGGAAGACTGACATACCGATACATTAATTCCCCTGGAGGCTTTTTATGCATACCAAAACATATTCTTAGCGATGAGAGCCTGACATATTCTTAGCAATGGAAGTGAATCATGGCTATTACTGCAGGATTGTTCGACCCTCATTATATGGTAATTTGGTGCCGACTTACGTATTCAATATATGTTCTCCTGATTGAATAATTGTTATCTTCACAAATTGTTCAATTGCAGGATATAGCTTCACCAGATCTTCGACAAGAAAATCATGCAACTCCGCAGCAAATTCAACCCCAGTAGGTCCACCACCAATAATCACAAAGTGAAGGATCTTCCTTTTCTCCTCTTCGCTGATGTTAGGAATTGACGCCCTTTCAAAGCAGTCTATCACACTCTTCCGAATCTTTTGGGCATCCTCCACTTCCTGGCTTTTACAACGTGAGGCTGTAAGTACAAGATATGGCTAACAGTCCCATGACCATGAATGTAAATTTCCTAATACTTTACAGTACAATATATCTGAAGATGTTGCAGAACATTACACAGAATAACTTACATCTCAGGACTGAAACATGAGAAAAAGCAGAACAGTAGACACACACAATGCTGCACAGGATTTTACCTTCAGAAAGTGGCAATGCTCCATCACACCAGGAGTGTTAAATGTATTGACAGTAGCCCCAAGAGCGACGACCAAGTAATCATAATCAACCATGAAATCGCCATTCCCATCCAAATTGGTACCAACAGCAGAGCGGCAGTGGACGGCTTTCTTCGTCGGATCGATTTTGAAGCACTCTGCTTCATAATACGCGACATCTTTCCCCTTCTGCAAAAAAGAAGAGCGAGAGAGGCAGCCACTGTGTTACTCCACAGCTCTGCATAACACCAACCACAAGAGCATCAGTTCAGCAGCCACGGTGTTACCTTCTCGAACATCCTCCGTATCGGCTCGACGACGCTGCGCGCCTCCACGGTGCCGCAGGTGACGCTGGGCAGCAGGGGCGTGAACGCGAAGTAGTTGCGGGGCGAGATGACCTTCACCTCGTAGCGGGAGGAGTCGAGGTTCTTGAGGAAGGAGGTGCCGGCCCAGCCGGTGCCGAGCACCACCACCTTCTTCTTCCTGGGCGGTGGCTCCGGAGCCTCCTCCGCCCTGGCGGAGTCGGCATAGGCCACAATGCCTCCGCCGCTGCAAAGCCAGTGAAGAAAATCTCTGAGGCTCGCAAATGCGGCCAGCCACCTCGATCCGGAAGAACAGTGGTGGATTTTGGGGACAAAAATTCAGACAAAAAGGGACTGTTCATGAAGTACAGGGGATGGTGTCTGTTCATGGAGTAGTACATCGGACGGATGGATGGATGTCCACTCCATGAACATCACCTCCCTGTTGACCAAGATTATCTAGATTCTAGAGTGCTAGACCAAGGACGCAGCTACGAGAAAGAACAAAAAGAGAGAGGGTAAAGCAGACAAAAGGGGCGGCGAGGAACAGTGGATCACCATCATCACGCAACGAAAGGGGAAAAGAAATGGAAGAACTTTAGAGGGGGACATGGGGGATCGGGGGTGGGGGACGCACCTGACGGCCGTGAGGAGGAGCGCCGCGGTGGAGACGCCGGCGGAGGAGGGGCGCCGGATGTCCTCCAGGAACCTGGCGGCAGCGCGAGAGGCGAAGAAGGAGAAGCCCATCCTGCTTCCTCCGCTGCCCCAGACCTCTCAGCTCAGCCTCACTGCTAAATCCAAATCAGGCTGATCAGGTCAGGTACTAGTGCAGTACTATAGTCTATAGATAGGTAAAAGATTGAAGGGTGTGGCTAGGTCTCAGTCGGATTTAACCACAACCAAGTGATATAACATACAAGAAAAATAAGAAAAAAGATCCAGTCAAGTGATATAACATGCAAAAAAGAAAACTAAAATAAAAATTTGCACGGATTTAAACGTAAGGTCTCACGGATATAGAATCGACTGAAACTTAACGAAGCAGGACTGGAGATCGAAAGCGATGTGGAGGGCAACAGGCCAACTGCCTACCTGCTCTGCTCTTTACCTGGCCGCTGGGCAATGGCAATGCTCACCGGTCTTTGCACAAATCAAATGATTATCAACCTCCACACTCTGGGGATAAGATCTGATTGATCGATTCCTTGGTAACTTCGTCTGGATCTGATCTGGTGCACATGCGCTGACCCACACCAGCACACCACCGCCGGTGACCACTGCATCATGTTTCTTTCTCTATCTTTATTCATACACGATCACCACACCAGCAAGGCACCACTGATGATGGTTAATTAGATCTTGAGTGGTTTGACCTGACATAATAAGCAAGCAAAAGTAACATGCTTAGCACATCCCCCCTAAAAAAGACATGCTTACCACTTGATGCTGCCACTAGCTACAAATTCTGCCGTGGTCAGATGTTTATGAAAATACGTACACAAGTGGCAGGCTATGCTGAACTTATTTACAGTGACAGCCCATGTACAGAGGGACACATGTTCAGATCTTTTCAGATGCAGAGAATGACAGGCAAGTCGACATCTGACAATAGATATATATACAAGAAGAATTTGGCCTAAAAGGTACAGTTTCCAGGATTCATTCCTGTTGAACCACATACTGTTGTACTACATGGTTTAGTTTTTCTCATGCCTAAAAGGGAGTAAACTCTTAAAAGCAGTAATGAAGATGCTAGGACAATGCACAAGGAAAAAGTGGGAAAACATAACACTGTAAACTGTTGCTGATCTTCCAGCTGATCACTGCAATGCTGTACTAAATGAAGATTGTTGAGAGCAACAAAAAAAAAAGAAAAAAAAGCATAGCAAGTCTCAAGTCTCAACCTACTACACTATATTCATACGGCCTTGTTCCCCAGCTATTGCACTGAATTATGACCACTTCGTTCCAGGCAAAACACCAATAAGGCAACAATGTTGATTAATAAGAAACTGGATCAAAAAGATCTTCGTCAATTACAGAACTGAACACCCAGCCTATCTTGCAAAATCTGAGGGGTAAAGGTCTGGTGCCTTGGTAACTTCCTTTGGATCTGGTGCACAGGCTCTGACCCACAACAGCACACAACCAACCAACACCGACAACTCCACTATGTTGCGTATTTATAAATGATGACCACACCAGCAAGGCACCAAATGATGGTTATTTAGAGACGCTTGGCCTGACGCACAACATAGGTAGGCAAACATGACATGGCCTGATGCTGTCACCAGCCACAAATTCTTCCGTCACACCGGTGACAGGCTCAACTGAATTTACAGTACAAGACATGCTACAAAGAACTTGTCCTGCAGTCATATGTTCGAGGATTTTACACAAGTGGCAGGCTAAACTGAGTTTCCAGTAGAGCACACGTAGAAAGTGACACATATTCAGAATTTCAGATTCAGACAAGTGACAGACAAGTCAACATCTGATCAAACATATCAGCAGTACATAATTTGGCACCAACTACCAAAATTAGGGTACAGTTCCCAGGATTCATGCCTGTGGAAATTCCATATTACTGTACATGTTTTAGATTTTCTACTGGCACCAGCAAAATAACTTTTAATCGGCAATGAAGATGGGCAATACTGACAGTAATACATAAGGAGAACTGAAAAATAGATAAAATTGCACCACTCGTTGTTGTACCAGCTGATTAAAGTACTGCTGTACTAAATGCAAATTGAACAGCAGAGATAGAGCACAATAAGTCTCAGCCTTCTAAATTGTTTTTGTAAGACTTTCTTGTCCACCAACAAGGCAACAGGCTAGTGTAGACACTGGGTAATCATGATATTTTTTATAAGAGTCTTAAAGAGTTAACCCGCAAAATAGAAGGCACAGACGACATACTCCATGATCCTTCATGGACTGCAGAACATAGCATCCCGCCTACCTTGCAGATTAGCTTGTTCTTTGTCTTACCTAATGATTGCCAGTTTCTGATATTTCACATTATCCGATCATAACTCCACGACAACAAAAAATCAGTAAATCTTGACGAAAGCCTCTTGCAACGGCTGGATTGCACTATCATCAGGCTCGCCGAGAACTATGTGAGCATTTGGTGAGGCCTTTCTGAGAGACCATAGTGTTTTCTTTCAAGAAAATGGCAAGTATTCGTATGTTCCTTCTGGAGCTCTTCTAGGTGATTAATCTTGAGAGTAAATAGTGTCAGTTGCTTGAGACTAGTAGACCTTTTCACCACAAGGCTTACAGCTGCATCTCATTGTCGCGCCCCATGAAATTCATCATATTGAGCAACATAAAGTTCTCAAAGCCATCGTGATCCTCTAGTGTCTCTCCCTCTGATTGCCCTCTATCAAATAGCTCTTCCATTGACCCCTGTTCCTCTAACCCCTGTTTCTGTAATTGCTTTTCCTCAGGAGGCTCCCCCCCTGACAACTCCTCTAGTTCATTTCCCTCTGACAGCTCCCTCTAGTTCATCTCCCTCTGTCAGCTCTTCCTCTAGCTCATCTTCCTCCAGAGCATCTGCGCTCTTCCTCTAGCGTATCTTTCTCCAGTTCTGCTCCTTCTGACAAGTCTTCACCCAGCTCATCTTCCTCCGGTACCTCTTCCTATGATAACTCTTGCATTGACCCATTTTCCTCTGATTCTAGGTAGTACATAATTTGGCCTCAGCTAACACCATTAGGGTACAGTTTCCAGGATTGATGCCTGTTGAAACTCCATATAACTGTACATGTTTATGTTCTTCTCTTGATACCAGGAAAAGAACTTTAATCAGTAATAAAGATGGCAATAATGACAAATGAAAAACAAATGCAACACTCGTACCAACTGATTGAACTACTGCGGTACTAATGCGAATTGACGAGCACAAAGATAGAGCGTAACAAGTCTCAGCTTTCTACAGTGTTTTTGCAGGACTTTCTTATCCAACAACAAGGCAACAGGCCAATGTAGATACTGGGTAATCATGGTATTTTTTATAGTCTTAAGGATCTAAGGATATAAGGCCCAGACAACATACTCCATGATCCTTCATGGACTAGAGAACACAGCATCCTGCCTACCTTGCAGATTAGCTTGTTCTTTGTCTTACCTAATGGTTGCTAGTTTCTGATATTTCACATTATCCGATCATAACTCCACAACAACAAAAATCAGTAAATCTTGACTAAAGCCTCATGCAACGGCTGGACTGCACTATCATCAGGCTCGCTGAGAACTATCTGAGCATTTGGCGAGGCCCTTCTGAGAGAAAATAGTTTTCTTTCAAGCAAATGGGAAGTATTCATATGATCCTTGTGGAGCTCTTCTGGGTGATTAATCTTGGGAGTAAATAGTATCAGTTGCTTGAGACTAGTAGCCTTCTTCAACACAAGGCTTACTAGCTGCATCTCATTGTCGCGTCCCATGAAATTCATCATTTTGAGCAACATAAGGTTCTCAAAGACATCGCCGTGCTCTAGTGTCTCTTCCTCTGATTGCCCTCCATCAGATTGCTCTTCCATTGACCCCTGTTTCTGTGATTGCTTTTCCTCAGGTGGCTCTCCCCCTGACAACTCTTCCACTAGTTCATTTCCCTCTGAAAGCTCTTCCTCTAGTTCTTCTCCCTCTGACAACTCTTCCTCTATCTCATCTTCCTCCAGGGCATCTCCCTCTGACAGCTGTTCCTCTAGCCCATCTTTCTCTGTTGCTTCTCCTTCTGACAAGTCGTCATCCAGCTCACCTTCCCCATGTGCCTCTTGGTATGATAGCTCTCCCATTGATCCAAATTCCTCTGACTCTGATCCTGATGGTTCATCCTCTGGCTCATATGGATAATTGATTGTCGGAAGCTGCAAGGGGGTGTAGTAAGCATTCAAAATAAGTAAGAATGTCAAGCGCAAGCAACAATACAATGACTAATAACTGAATGCATTTGTCAAGGTCACAAGACAAAAAAATTTAACAGTTCATCAACAAAGGTTATCAGGCAATGGAATATACAACAGCTAGTGTTCACCTGCACAAATAGCCTCTCCAAACGAGGGCCACAGCATGCCACAAGGAAAGAGTAAATGTCGTTCATGTTGTTGATCTCCACTTCGAACATCAGTAGCTGAAGCTCTCTCAAATTCAGCAATTTGCATGGTGCAGCGCCTGTGGCAGCTAATCTGGCACGAGCTTTGGCAGACAGTCTCTGCAAAGCATAGCAATGAAGAAGGTTATCCGTAAGACAGTAAGTGAGTATTGGGATCAACCGGATGGCATGAAATGCAGAGAGCGACGAACCCGTAGGATACTGCTGCAGAGGGTAAGCACGGTGAGGTTGGACAAACTGGTTAGTAGTTGAAGCCAGTTTCTGCGCAGCTCGCAAGCGTGAGCCTCCTGTCCATAAAACCGGATTCTGGTGCCTGACAAGCGTCGCCGGCGGTTAGATGCTCCGAAGCAGATGTAAAGGTCAGCAAGACTAGTGATGGTGGCCGGGATGCTGTAGGCGGGCATGTAGGCACCGCTGTAGCGGAATGAGCGCAGACCGGATGCCTCATCGGCCAAAACAACGTCGGTGCACGGATCGCACTCTGCAACGGTGAGGCTACTCAGGTGCGCCCCGGCCGCCGCGACGCTGACGGAGTCGAGGCCTTCGCAGTAGCGCAAATCGAGGGTGTGGAGGAGGGGGCACGCGGCGACCAGGCTGCTGACTGTGTCGTCGGAGATGTGGACGCAGCGGAGGTGGATGACCTCGAGAGCGGTGAACCGGTGGGAGCGGGCGGAGAAGGAGTCGGGGAGGTCGACGCTGATGTAGAGGCGGGCGAGGTGGGGGTCACCCAGCGGGAGCCGGAACTTGTAGAAGCGGGCGAAGAAGTGGTGCACGCGGTGGACGTGCAGGTCCTCGACGGCGCAGGCGATGGCGAGGTCGAGGCAGCGGCGGAAGTGCTCGGCCTTGAACGCGCCGATGCCGAAGGAGAGGGCGAACCGCTGGAGGCGCCGCCACCCGCGCCGCTCTAGGGTTTCGAGGAGCGGGTGCGGGGAGTCGCCGATGCCGAGGCGGAAGTCGAGGGAGGAGGGCGCCGGCCAGCGGTGCGTCCAGAGGGAGCGCCACCGGGTGGAGAGCGCGCCGGTGCGGATGGCGGATTTGAGCGGGAGCAGGCAGAGGACGTGCAGCCGCAGCGCCTCCGGCAGCTCCGAGATGCGGTCCTCTGCCGCCTCCGCGCCTGCTTCTACTTCCTCGTCCTTCCGCCGCCGCCTCCATTCCTCCCGTTTACCGCCGACGGCTCACCGCTCCGTCGGACCTCCGGTTAACGCTCTCTTTGTTTTGGGCCGAAAACCTCCGATGGACCGGCCCAAAACACTTCCGCGGTAGGAGGAATTTAGCACATACTCCCTCCGTCCGAAAAAACTTGTTCCAAACTTATTTTTTAGATGGATGTATCTAGCACTAACTTGATACTAGATACATTTATTTGAAGGACAAATTTTCTCAAATGGAGGGAACTCAACTTTGTACTATTTTTAATACAAAGTTAGTAAAATGTTGGGTCATCTATTTTTCAAGTGATGGGTTTGGGGATAATATATTTTTCAACAAAAAAACTAAAAACAAAAATGAAGTTTGTACCGCTAAAAAATAAAAATAAAAATGAAGTTTGTACCGCCAAAAAACAATGAAGTTTGTGGGGGCATATTTATGCATGAAAAATCAATGAGTTTTTTTTGCGGTGGAAAAAAAGCAATGAGTTTTTTGGAAGACGATATTCATCGAAATGAATTTACATTGGTGACAGGCTACAATGGATCTACAGTCCAACACATGTATAAAGGGTCCCTTCGGAAACATCCCATCCTATGATATAAAGGGGCGCATATTTTGAATCCATATATACGCGAGGATAACATGCACAAATTTGGAAAACACATGTATTAAAGGGGCTCATATTTAGAATCCATACAGAGAAAGACAGACAAATTAACATCTAACAAAAGATTTGCGTGGCATGTTTTCCAAGATTCCATGACGGTTGAACTCCATATTGTTGTGTGCGATTAATTCTTCTCTAGACTTCAGGGCAAGAGTAAAAAAAATTGCGGGAAAACTTTCAACCTATTCATCTTCAATCATGGTAGTACAACAAACACTAGAAATAATAAAAATTACATCAAGATCCGTAGACCACCTAGTGACGATTACAAGCACTGAAGCGAGCCGAAGGCGCGCCGCTATCATCGCCCCTCCATCGCCGAAGTCGGGCAAACGTTGTTGTAGTAGACAGTCGGAAAGTCGTTGTGCTAAGGCCCCATAGAACCAACGCACCAAAACAGCAATTGCCGCAGATGAAGAGTGTAGATCAAAAGGATCCAGCCTGCAGACATACGAACGAAGACGAACGACAAAGAGATCCGAGCAAATTCACCAAAGATAGATCTGCCGGAGACACACCTCCACATGCCCACTGATGATGCTAGATGCATCACCGGAATGGGGGCTAAGCAGGACACAAACCCTAACAAAGCTCGAAAAAAGATCTAAAAACGGAGCCCTGCCACCGGCAAGAGCCGAGATCCACTCTATCTCCATGGCCCTAAGGCCATCGAAGACGGGACGAACCGGCACCGGCGCCGGCGGGAGGCAGAGAACCCTACCTTTTTGAAGGCGGCGGCTGGCTAGGAAGACCGTAGGGCAAGAGCAATTTAGTGTCTGTAAGTGCATCTAGTGCCACCCCTAGTTGGTTTTGGAGTATTGACGACAAACCTAGTTGAGGGACTAATGCGTTTGTGAGAATTGCAGGATAACACAGGTAGAAGTCCCATTGATTCGGTTTTACTACCAGAGATGACCCCTAAAACTGTATGAAGACACTGAAGTCAAAGGTGGTATATGAAGATATTCACATTGAAGACTATGACAAGAGAAGACACTATATGAAGCTTATGGAGCTCGAAGACTTAGATCTTTCGTAGTTCTTTTTCTTTTGTGTTGAGTCATAGGAACCAGCGTACTGTTAAGTGGGGTCCAAAAGAACTAGTCAGAATGACTGAAGTGATGCCTAAACCAAAAACCTATGTCTTCGAGTGAAGACTATGAGAGCGAATCTTATCGAGAGTCGGACAAGTCAGCTTTGCTTGTAGCCCAAGTAAAGTTACCGTGTGAGTTTGAAATCTGACCCTTGGGACACATGTCAGTTCCTTAGTGACCCAGGGTCATTTCGGACAAATCAGGTCGGGTTGCCAAGTGGCTATAAATAGCCCACCCCTACAACCATAAACGGTTGGCTGCTCAGATTGAAAGTACGGCTTTTGTCGTTTGAGAGCAACCCACCTCGAAGCCTTTGAGAGAGAATTCCTTGCGAGGATAAAGCCCTAACCACCAGAGCCAGAGAGAATTGGGCATCACTTAAGTCTTCTTGTCTGTGTGATCTGAAAACTTATTACACTTGAGGACTGTGCATCCTCCAGCCGGTTAGGCGTCGCATTCTGAGCATCCAAGAGACATTGTGGATTGCCAGTGAACGAAGTCTGTGAAGGTTTGGGAGTCTACCTTGAAGACTTACCAGAGTGATTGGGTGAGGTCTATGTGACTTTAGCTCAAGGAGAATACGGTGAGGACTGGGTGTCCTGAGCTGCGTGTTCAGGACTGGGTGTCCGGGACTGTGTGTCCTAAGGTTTAAATACCCAGCCGCTCCAACCAGACGTACAATTGTCATAGCAACTGGAACTGGTTCAACAAATCATTGTCTTCAACGAGTCACTGGTTTCATCTTCACTTCACTTTACTTACTGTTACTCCTTGTGAAGTCATTCTATGTTTGCTCTATCATTTATCTTCACTGAGTGACTGTGTGTTCTGTTTGGCTTCACAATATCTTCCTACCTGATCCTTACTACCTAGCTGCTATTAGTCTTTGTGCTTTCACTTCATTGAATACTTGACTATGATTTGCCTAGTGTAGTCTACCTTCCGCTGCATGGTAATAGGTTCAATTTTATCGTTTGTCTTCAAAACTCTCATGTTCTGAAGACTTTCATAAAAATCGCCTATTCACCCCCCTCTAGTCGATATAACGCACTTTCAATTGGTATCAGAGCAAGGTGCTCCCTTGTTCTGTGTGATTCGGTTTAACCACCTGGAGTTTTAGCTATGTCGACTGCAGGGATAATTAAAGCCTCCGCTGCGTGCCCCGTCTTCGATGGAACTGAATATCCCTACTAGAAGAATAAGATGCGCATGCATCTTGAAGCCATTGACGTCGACCTATGGTATGTCGTCGAGAACGGCGTTCCCAAGGCTGGAGAAGGTGTCACTGCTGCTGATGTCAAGAAATTCGTTCAACTGGACTCTACTGCCAAGAATATCATCTGTGGTCATCTGACCAAAGGACAGTATGGCCATGTGAGTGCTTTGAAGACATCCAAGCTGGTCTGGGACTGGCTCTCCAAGGTCAATGAAGGCATCTCAACCCAGAGAGATCAGAGAATCAGTGTCCTTCGCAACCTCTTCAACCGCTTCAAGCGAAATGACAATGAGAATGTCCAGCACACATTTGACCGACTCACTGACATCACAAATGAGCTTCAAGCCCTCGGCGCCACTGAGATTACCAAACATGAAGTCGTCAAGACGCTGCTGAGATCACTTAATAGTTCGTTTGACATCCTGGCCCTGATGATTCAAGAACGTCCTGATTTCAAGACACTCGATCCGTCTGACATAATTGAGAGGCTCAACACACATGAGTTTCAGCTTTCGGAGAAAAGAGATATCTACGGTCCAAACTATGGGCGAGCTCGTGCCTTGAAGGCAAAAACTATCTCCTCATCTGAAGAAGAATCTGACAGCAGTTCTGATGATCCTGAAGACATTGGAAGGGAATTTGCTATGCTTGTCAAAAAGTTCCAAAAATTCACCAAGAAGAAAGGCTTCAGAAAGTCTTCCCGATCAAGTTCAAGGAATGATGAAGCTCCTGCTCATGACTGCAAGAGGAAAACATGTCACAAGTGCAAGAAACTTGGCCACTTCATCTCTGAGTGTCCACAGTGGGGCAATGAGAACAAAAAGAAGAAGAAGATCAAGGAATATGACTCTAACGACAAGAAGAAGAGAAGAAGAAGAAATACTCAAAGTCTTCTTCCAAGTCTTCCTCAAAGTCTTCATCACACAATAAAAGCTCATCTGGCAAGGCACGTGCTTTTGTTGGCAAGGAAATGGATTCAGAGGAGTCTGCTTCTGAGGAGGCGGAGGTGGAGTCTGAGGAGGAATCCGACTCAGGCGTCGCAAGTCTGGCTACAGCATACGTTGCCAAGTCCATCTTCAACACTGAAGACAATGACTTCATCACCGACACCGATGCAAATGACAAGGACTACTCCGCTCATACCTACTGCTTCATGGCACGCGGTGCCAAGGTAAACACACGCACTACTCACTATCAAACATCTAGTGACGATGACTCTGATTGTGGTTCAAAACATAGCTACAAAACACTTGCTAAAATTGCAACTGAACAACAGAAAGCTATGAAATATATTCAAAAACTATTAGACAGAAGCGATGATCTGTTAGGTGCTGAAATGACTCGATCGGAATCCTTAATTGAAGACATAAAAAATCTTCATGTTAAGTATTAGGAACTTGAAAGTCGTCATGAAACTCTCTCAACAACTCATGAAAAGCTTTCCTATGATTATCTTCAAAGGAAGCAGGATCTTGAGAAATTGAGAGCGGTTCATGAAGATCTTCAAACGGAAAACAAGTCACTTCGCGCCAAACAGATCAGTCCCGCTCAGGAAGGATTCGAACCACCATGTCTTAAATGCATTGAGCGTGATAATGCTACTTCTGTTGCTGAATGTTCTACTGCTACTGCTGTTGCAATATCTTCAACTGATGATGTGGTAACTAACCCCTCTGCTGAGGATACCACCGCTATTGCTGATGAGAATGCTAGGTTGAAGACATTGCTTGAAACGGGGATGTACAAAAGTCTTCAAGGACATCAGACACTATGTGATGTCCTCAAAAAGCAGATTCTGAACCGAAACCCTAGAAAAGAGGGTGTTGGGTTCGTAAGGAAAATGAATGCAGATGGCTCTTACTGGAAACCTGAGCAGTACCCCAAAACCATGTGGGTTGCTGCAAAGGAACCTTCAGCAGATCCATCCAATCTAACTGGCTTCACTTGTGCTAACCCCATTATCATTGATGAATCCTTTGATGCAAACTATATACTGTTTAAGAATCAAAATGGTGAAGTGTTTGCCAGGTACATTGGTACTAACTGCAGGAATGGACCGCCTATGAAGAAGGTCTGGGTTCCGAAAAGGTGTCTGGAAAATCTTCCTGTGAATGTCTTCATGACACCTCACGTGAAGAAGACAAACTTCAGACCAAAGGCTTCATACGGTCCAAAGGCTTCATACAGACAGAGGACTCACCTGAGTCGCACTAACGCAAATGTTTTGCAGGGAAACCATACTCAGGCATATGAATATGAGAGCGGTTCATCAAACCGCCATGTTCATAAGACCAAGAACTATTCTGCTTATTCTTATGAGTACTATTGTCCGCCTGCAAGACTGTTTGCTAGGGCTTCAAAGCCAAAATTCTCAGATGCTGCACTTAGACTTATTGCTTCTAAGCCACCCTTGAAGATGTGGGTGGCTAAAAAAGCTTAACTCTCTTTTGCAGGGAAAGGTCTCCAGCAGAAAACCAAAATCGTCTGACGCTATTGCTGGGGACCTTAAACATCTTGTAGGGCGCAAGATCAAATGCCCAAATGGTCTTACTATGTACTTCGTACCTGAATCGCTTGCTACTCTCCCTATTAGTCCTAACCTGGATCTAAGCTTTCATAACCCACTGGTTCGTCAAATGTTTTTGCTTCACAATGCTCTTGGTGAAGCCTATCCCCCTAACTGCACTGTAGAGTACGACACCAGCGTCTTCAGAATGGATTATTGACAGCGGGTGTACAAATCACATGATTGGCAAAAGAAGTCTTCTTATGGACTCAACCTTACGTCCATTCGACAAGAGCCACATCACATTTGCTGACATTGGTAAAAGTAAGGTATTGGGTCTAGGTAGAGTTGCAATCTCAAGGGATCAACACATGGATAAAGTCATGCTTGTTGAATCCCTTGGCTTCAACTTAATGTCTATCTCAATGCTTTGCGATTTGAACATGATCGTAATGTTTGAAAAATATCGTTGCCTTGTACTAATGGAATCTGACAAGTCTCTAGTGTTTGAAGGGTATCGAAAAGATGATTTGTACGTGGTAGACTTCTCAGCAGGACCACAGCTTGCAGTATGTCTTCTAGCAAAGGCTTCAGAATGCTGACTCTGGCATCGGAGGCTTGGACATGCTGACATGAGGAACCTCCACACCCTTGCGAAGAAGAAGCATGTCATAGGCATCAAGGGCGTCAAGTTCAAGAAAGACCACTTATGTGGTGCCTGTGAAGCAGGGAAGATGACGAGGGCCAAACATCCCTCGAAGACAATCATGACCACAACTCGACCCTTCGAACTGCTTCAAATGGATCTTTTCGGTCCCACTCATTACTCAACTCTTACTACTACTGCTTACCTCTATGGCTTCGTTATTGTTGATGATTATTCTAGATATACTTGGGTGCACATAATCCTTTACAAGACTGAAGTGCAGGATGTCTTCAGACGCTTCGCCAATCGAGCTATGAACAATTATGGCGCTAAGATAAATCACATCAGAAGTGACAATGGCACTGAATTCAAGAACACTGGCCTTGATACATATCTTGATACCTTGGGCATCACACATGAATTCTCAGCCCCGTACACGCCACAGCAGAATGGCGTCGTCGAACGCAAGAACAGAACACTAATTGAGATGGCCAGAACGATGCTAGATGAATACAAGACCCCAAGATTCTGGCCCGAAGCCATTGATACTGCATGCCATACAATCAATCGTGTTTATCTTCACAAGCTACTGAACAAGACATCTTATGAGCTCCTTACTGGCAAGAAGCCAAATGTCAGTTACTTCAAAGTATTTGGCGCAAGGTGCTGGATCAAGGACCCACATCACACCTCAAAGTTTGCACCAAAAGCACATGAGGGTTTTATGCTTGGATATGGAAAGGATTCACACTCCTACAGAGTCTTCAATCTCTTTCATTACAAAGTGGTTGAAACAGTGGATGTGTTGTTCGATGAGACCAACGGTTCACAAAGAGAGCAACTGCCAAATGTGCTAGATGAAGTTCCATCCAGTGAATCAATCAAGCTAATGGGAACTGGAGAAATTATACCTTCTGAAGCTCATCCTGAGGAAGAACTTATCATTTCAGCACCTGATCAACATGAAGACAATGCTCAGCCTGAAGACATTCCTTCCAACAACGACAATGAACAGCAAGAGCAAAGTCTTCGCCCTGTACACCCTCGCGTTGCCAATGAAGTGCAGATTGAAAGAATAATTGATAGCATCAATGCACCTGGTCCACTCACTCGTTCAAGGGCAACTCAGCTAGCAAATTTCTGTGGGCACTTCGCATTCGTCTCAATAGCAGAACCCAAGAAAGTTGAAGAAGCCTTCATGGAACCTGAATGGATTCAAGCTATGCAAGAAGAGCTTCAACAGTTTGAGCTGAATAATGTATGGGAACTGGTTAAGCGTCCTGATCCACGGAAGCACAATATAATAGGCACTAAATGGTATACCGCAACAAGCAAGATGAGCATGGTCAAGTTGTCAAAAATAAATCTCGTCTCGTTGCTCAAGGATATACTCAAGTGGAAGGCATTGACTTCGATGAAACATTTGCTCTTGTGGCTAGACTTGAAGCCATACGCATACTGCTGGCCTATGCAAATCATCATACCATACTTGTATATCAAATGGATGTGAAGAGTGCCTTTCTCAATGGCAAGATTGAAGAAGAAGTGTATGTTGCACAACCGCCTGGCTTTGAAAATCCAAAACATCCTGACATGGTATAGAAGCTCAACAAGGCACTGTATGGCCTCAAACAAGCCCCTCGGGCCTGGTATGACACACTCAAATACTTCCTGAAGAGCAAAGGCTTCATACCTGGTTCCCTAGACCCCCACTCTTTTCACGAAGACATATGATGGTGAACTGTTTGTGTGCCAAATATATGTGGATGACATTATCTTCGGCTGCACCAATCAGAAGTACAGTGAAGAGTTTGGATATATGATGCAAGAGCAATATCAGATGTCTATGATGGGAGAGCTAAAGTTCTTCCTCGGTCTTCAAATACGACAACAACGCAATGGCATCTTCATATCTCAAGAGAAGTATCTCAAAGATTGCCTGAAGAAGTTTGGGATGCAAGACTGCAAAGGCTTCACAACACCAATGCCATCCAAATATCATCTGGGTCCTGACAAAAATGGTAAAGAGTTCGATCAAAAGGTATACCGCTCCATGATTGGTTCTTTACTTTATCTATGTGCATCTAGGCCAGATATTATGCTTAGTGTTTGCATGTGTGCTCGATTTCAAGCGGAACCAAAGGAGTCGCATCACTTAGCTGTGAAGCGAATTCTTCGATATTTGGCTCACACCCCAACTCTAAGATTATGGTATCCAAAGGGCTCAGAGTTTGATCTGGTTGGATTCTCGGATGCTGATTATGCTGGTGACAAAGTTGATCGCAAGTCTACATCAGGCACATGTCACTTTCTGGGACGATCACTTGTATGTTGGTCTTCAAAGAAGCAGAACTGTGTATCTCTCTCCACTGCTGAATCTGAATACATTGCTGCTGGATCTTGCTGCGCTCAGCTTCTGTGGATGAAGTAAACACTCAAGGACTATGGCATTCATCTGAAGCAAGTGCCACTTTACTGCGACAACGAAAGCGCCATCAAGATTGCCAACAATCCAGTTCAGCACTCAAAGACAAAGCACATTGAAATTCGTCATTACTTTCTCAGAGATCATGTTGTGAAGGAAGACATTGATATCATACACGTCAACACTGAAGAGCAATTGGCAGATATCTTCACCAAGCCCTTGGATGAGAAGAGGTTTTGCAAGTTACGGTGTGAGCTAAATATCCTGGAATCCTCAAATGTCCTGTGATCAGGCACACATCCTAACCCTTATGCATATTGATGACTTAGATGTGCAACGCACAAAGTAAAGTATATATTCAATCAATGAAGACATACATTCTAAGTGTGAATACATTAATGTGGAATTTGACTTCGGAGCGCCACGATAATTGTGCGCCGTGTCTGGGTCTAATACTTCCTATACGGTGGGTAACGCCACCACCAAACGTTCTATTTTGAAGTGTTTCACTCATGGCGTTACCTTGGAATGTCTTCACATTTGGTTTGGCTTCGATCTCAACATATTTTCATGATTATTTTCACTATATTGATTATAGATATATATATATATATATATACTAGTGTTCTGTCCTCTACAGCATTCACTTATAGCTATGTCTTCGTGTTGAATCTTTTGAACTAAGTGAATGTGATCGGACCCTAACCTTTCTATGCTTTCTATCTCAAACTCTATCTCTCCAAGTCATATGCATTCTATTGAAACTGTCGAATGTCTTCTCTGCGTCCTTGTCAGCAGAAGATACAGAGACAACCATTAAGTTCGTTTTCAATGCTCATTCCTCCACATGAAATCCGGAGAAGTAGGAACGACCACCCGACAATCCAGGCGTGCGTGGTACGTGGAACAAACCCCAAAATTCCGCATAATGGCCACGTGTTCCTCAGATGCGAATCGCCAGGGGCACCTGTGTAATAGCACAGTGCCGCCCCTGTGCCTATAAATACACACTCACAACGGTCATTATCTCTTCTTCCACCCTCGCACGAACCCTAGCGCCACCGCTAGCTCTCGACGACGTTGGCGACGAAGCGCTTCGCTGCCGCAACCTCTCCGACGCCGTCTTCACGCCGACCGCGGACATCGTCCTCTCCGCCGTCGCCGTAGGTGTCCTCCGTCGCCAAGTTAGGGCACGGAAGAGTGAACTGCTCGGCCTCATCTCCCACTCCGTCTAGCAGTTCTCAGTGTGGTAAATAAAACTCCCTTTTTTTACAGCACCGTTGATCCTATTGACCTGTCACTTTCTACCACAAGCAGTTTCTGTTCACACAAGCTAGATCTCTCTCATACTGCATCTCATAACATGCCTAGTATATTCACTTGTGCTTCACAAAGTAGTTAGATTCCTCACTTGTACTGATCTGTGGATTCGTACAAATCTGGAACCAACTTCTTATCTATGAGTGAATGTCTTCGCACGATGAGGTCAATATCTTCTAAACAGATTTATCTTCAAAATCTTCTGAGAATGCATATGACCTCTTCCCCTTCCCTCACACCTTAATGCTGTCACAGGTACATGTCCGTGGGAGAATCCTTTGGTTCTCATAGTCTGCATTCATTTGCAGAATTCTTACAGCATCACATAAATTCTCCCGAAGCCAGTTCCTGTTGGTCTAGCAAACGAAAACCTTTGAAGCCTTTGAACGTCTTGAAGCCTTTCAAGTTAAAGTTTATGGCTTCAGAGAAAGCAACAAGGAAGGGTGGCAGAAAGCGTCATGATGAGACCTCCAGAGATCTGCCAGATGAACTCTCAGAAATGTACAAGACAGATCCTGAAGAGGATTACAGTCAGCGCAAGACCCGAATCCAATGGATTCGAAGATATTGGGCAGAACAATGGTTCAAATACAGATTTGTGACACAGGAGTATGTTGAGAAAAACGCCATCAAGAGACCGTGGAAGACATCCTATTCAAGAATCTTCTACCCAGGTCCAGAGATGAAGCCATTGCTCAAGGCTTCTATCCATGCATGGTCCGTGGACCACAGCCTGCTGATGCACACTCGTCGTCACTGCTATGGTGTCGTGACGACAATCTGTTCAAGCGCAACTTACAGTTTGCTCAAAACTCAGCGAAGCAGAACAAGAAGACTTTTGGGTTAGACTTCAACCCTGGTCCCTCATCTCCAAGGGCAGATGGCACACGACATGCAGAACCCAATGTCATTGGTCCTTTCACCAACGTTGAAGGCCTCATCACCTACATCTTGGTTCAAGGGACTGCAGTGAATGAGCCTGCAGCTGACACTGAGTCTGATGACGCGCCTGCAGTACCGAAGCCAAAGCAGTTGAAGAAGCCAAAAGCTTCAAAGCCGGCCCCTTCACCAAAATCTCAAGGGCGAAGCCATTGGCAACTGCACCTCCTGAAGACAGTGTGCAGTCTGAAGACTTATCACGCGTCTTCAAGCCCCAGAAGGCCAAGATGCTTCTGTCTCACACTGACAATGAGCTAACAGCTGCTGCCATTCTGCGCAACGACGACATTGATCTGTCAAGTGATGAAGATCTTGCAGATGACGCTCTTGAGCAACTCATCAAGAGTAAAGAAGAAGCAGAAATCTTCAATGATCTGCCTCTCTTTGATGTCACCATCATCCACAACTTCATTGACGAGTGGTTTGACACGCCAAACATCAGCTTTGAAGATCTGCAGCTACCCATTGGCCTCAGTGTCGCCTTCCAAGGCGCCATTGCTTCAGAACTTGCTATTGCCCAGCGCATTGTTGAACTGAAGCAGAAGATTGACTATGAAAAGGCTCAGTTCAAGAAGCATATGGCCAAGCTCAGCATGCAAGAAGTGAAGAACTTTAAGACAATGATGCACGAGCTTAAGGAAGCCTTTGTGAAGAAGCGTGCAGAAGCTCAGGGTTCGCGTGAGCGCATGAAGACTCTGGCTGGCAGATGTGTGCAAGCCTATAATGAGGCTGAGAAGCGCAAGGCACTTGGGCGTCCTGGCATCGACCCCAGGATGGCCACAAAGAAGAAGAAGAAGCCTGCTACGACTGAAACTGATGCACCACGGCAAGAAGCAGTTCCGATTGTCTTCCCAACTAGACTGACTGGCTCGAAACCAAAAGGCCGGTCAATAGCTTCAGAGCTCAAGAAGACAAGGACTGCTGAGGCTGAAGCCAGGAAGAGGAAACACTCTGAAGCCTCTCCTACTGCCCCACCAAGAAAAAGAGAAAGACCAAGAAAGCTCGGGCTGCTCCCACAGAGCCCTTGATAGTTGAACCCATTTCTATGGTTCATCCTGACGCAGAACGTCAACTAACAGTTCATGAGCCTGCTTCCACAGAGGCTCCTGAAGATGAAGACATTCCAGCAGCTGATCCCATCGCTGCTGAAGACATTGGTCATCATGACAATGTAGAAGATGATGCAGTCCTTCCTCAGTTTGAAAACAGCGAACTCATCAGCATTGGTCGTCCACTGACGCCAATTGCACAGGATGCTTCATGGGTGGATCGCCCACAAGAGGAAGAAGACTATGAGGCCCAGCCCACTCCAACTCCACAGGCGTCGTCTGCGTTCCGCAGGCTTCGCAAAGGTCCAAGGCCTCAAGTCTCTGCTGAAGACATTCCGGCTCCATCAGCCGCAGAAGAAGGAGTCCCACAAGATCCCACTCGCCTGTCCCACCAAGAAGCAGTTCTCCAGGAGAATGTGCTTGTGACCGACCCTCCAGCTAGTCAAGTGGAGGATGAAAATCGTGAGCCCGCCACAACCACCAATGAAGCTAATGTGGAGCCCTCCCCAGCAAAAGCTTCAGAAGACAGCGAAGCCACTGATCTCGCCACTTTTGTTCCTGAGTCTGCTGCCGGTCCCCAATTCAACTATCATGTTGAGCACAGGCCTCGGGTCCAGAAGCCAATCCCAAGACTGCCAAGGTTTCCAGGTCCTGCATCAGCACCTGGCTCCTTCAACATCAATGGCTTCAGGGCAGACAACACGTTCTTCAATAGCTCCAGGAACCCCTACTCAAGGGAAAGGATACCATCTGATCGGTTCTGGAGCTATCCTCAGCGAAGCTATTACTCTTGCATTCTTTACAAACAAGGTCACATCTTCCCACACAAGCGCCTTGATGTTGAAGCTATAGCTGGTCTGCCCTGTCTAGAAGAAGCGTTGGATTGCTTCAAGCAAGTGGGTCTGCTGCAGTTTGTTACTGATGAAGAGCATTGGAATGAAGAGCTGCTGCTACAATTCTATGCCACACTTCACATCAAAGGGTACAGCAGAGATCCGAAGACTTGGGTCCTGGAGTGGATGACTGGCAACGTTCATCACGAAGCAAATGCATTTGACATCATTGAACTCACTGGCTTGCCCACTCCTGGCGATCTCTTCGAGCAAGGCTGTCAGCTGCATGCTGAAGCTATTGAGAGCATTTTTCAGCGGCCAGAACCTGATATGAGTCAAATGCTCAGCATGATGAAGCCATTGCCCCAAGATGCTGCTTATCCCACAGAGTTCTTCATTGAAGACCTTGAGTACCTGCCCAGAACCATCTATCACATCATCAGGCGAACTCTCTGGCCTATCAAAGGGCACTCTCTAAATGCCAAGCTTCAGGGTGCAATGAAGACTTTGGTCTTCTATATACTTCACGGCAAATGCTTCAATGCACAGGACTTCTTCATACGCCAACTTGCTGCATCAGGCATTGATCTGTTTGGTTTGAAGTTCTACGCCCCTTGGGTCATGCGGCTGATCAAGCTACACTCCGCCATCTCGTATCAGCCCTCAGCCCACAACCATCGGATCTTCTTGCCTGACGTGGACATGTCTACTGAAGCCATATATTCTGAGCCTGCCAAGCAATCTCTAAGTCTTCAGAATACAGACCATCAGAGTTTTACTCAGAACATTGAAGGCGTTGAAGCAGTTTCTCGGGTGTATCCTTTGGCTGGCACTACACGTGCACCACACCCTGCTTCCACTGAAGCCACTGACAGTGCCACTGCTCCAAGACCCAAGAAGCGCACTCGTGTTCTCAACGACCGAGAGCTTCTTATGGCTCTACATCAGAAACATGATAGGCATCATGACTGGCTGAAGCGTCAGATGAAAAGCCTCTTGGTGGATGTTAATCGCACTCGAAATCTTGCCACCAAGAATGCTTTCGTTGCCCATGAAACCTGTCGCCGCACATGGAAAGGGCTCACGATGATGTGTTCTGAAGCTGATCTTCAAGAGGATGGCTTCTCTGAGAGATTCAAGTTTGACTCCGCACCTCCTCGAAGGGCTGTGCTGCTAGGAACTCCATCCCTTGAAGATTCTGAGTTCTCTTCCTCTGCTGCCACAGTGACTGCCAGAATTATTGAGGAAGAAGACGATGCTACTTCACCGCCACCTCCTTCAGCACCTCCAAACTCTTCTGCACCGCCAAACAACACCAACAACCCTGCTACTTCACCTACTCCTCATGGGAACGAGTAGAGGCTCTATGTCTTCAAACCTTTTTGGTCATTACTGACAAAAGGGGGAGAAGCATATGAGATTGATAGTCTTCAAGCGGGTCCATATGAGATTGATAGTCTTCAAGCGGGTCCATATGGGTGGGTGCTTTATATTTTTCTTCGTGCTTACAACTCTCGTTTTTGCTACATTTGGTTCTTATGAGTTGTAACACTTAAACTAGATGATCGTCTGCTACTTATTTGCCACCTTGTTTTGTGAAGATAAATTCCGCATGCGCGACGATAAATTCCGCACTTAGCTCATTCTGCAGACGTCCATTTTCCATTATGCATGTCATTATCTTCATATACTTTCACATGCATAGTGGATTGTCATCATAAGTTGAAGTGGATCTCCACAAGTACAACCTGCCATGTGCATTTGCATTCCAAAAGCAAATTAACTTATATGCACATCTTCAGGGGGAGCCCTTGCAACTTATGAAGACAATTCCTTATCCTTTACAATTTCACAGATTATATTCCCGTTGAAAACTTCAACTAGTTTGTCATCAATCACCAAAAAGGGGGAGATTGTAAGTGCATCTAGTGCCACCCCTAGTTGGTTTTGAAGTATTGACGACAAACCTAGTTGAGGGACTAATGTGTTTGTGAGAATTGTAGGATAACACAGGTAGAAGTCCCTCATTGATTCGGTTTTACTACCAGAGATGACCCCTAAAACTGTATGAAGACATTGAAGTCAAAGGTGGTATATGAAGATATTCACATTGAAGACTATGACAAGAGAAGACACTATATGAAGCTTATGGAGCTCGAAGACTTAGATCTTTCGTAGTTCTTTTTCTTTTGTGTTGAGTCATATGAACCACCGTACTGTTAAGTGGGGTCCAAGAGAACCAGTCAGAATGACTGAAGTGATGCCTAAACCAAAAACCTATGTCTTCGAGTGAAGACTATGAGAGCGGATCTTGTCGAGAGTCGGACAAGTCAGCTTTGCTTGTAGCCCAAGTAAAGTTGACGTGTGTGTTTGAAATCTGACCGTTGGGACACGTGTCAGTTCCTTAGTGACCCAGGGTCATTTCGGACAAATCAGGTCGGGTTGCCAAGTGGCTATAAATAGCCCACCCCCTACAACCATAAACGGTTGGCTGCTCAGATTGAAAGTACGGCTTTTGTCGTTTGAGAGCAACCCACCTCGAAGCCTTTGAGAGAGGATTCCTTGCGAGGATAAATCCCTAACCACCAGAGCCAGAGAGAATTGGGCATCACTTAAGTCTTCTTGTCTGTGTGATCTGAAGACTTATTACACTTGAGGACTGTGCATCCTCCAGCCGGTTAGGCGTCGCATTTTGAGCATCCAAGAGACATTGTGGATTGCCAGTGAACGAAGTCTGTGAAGGTTTGAGAGTCTACCTTGAAGACTTACCAGAGTGATTGGGCGAGGTCTATGTGACCTTAGCTCAAGGAGAATACGGTGAGGACTGGGTGTCCTGAGCTGCGTGTTCAGGACTGGGTGTCCGGGACTGTGTGTCCTAAGGTTTAAATACCTAGCCGCTCCAACCAGACGTACAGTTGTCACAGCAACTGGAACTGGTTCAACAAATCATTGTCTTCAACGAGTCACTGGTTTCATCTTCACTTCACTTTACTTACTGTTACTCCTTGTGAAGTCATTGTATGTTTGCTCTATCATTTGTCTTCACTGAGTGACTGCGTGTTTTGTTTGGCTTCACAATATCTTCCTACCTGATCCTTACTACCTAGCTGCTATTAGTCTTTGTGCTTTCACTTCATTGAATACTTGACTATGGTTTGCCTAGTGTAGTCTACCTTCCGTTGCATGGTAATAGATTCAATTTTATCATTTGTCTTCAAAACTCTCATGTTCTGAAGACTTTCATAAAAATCGCCTATTCACCCCCCCTCTAGTCGATATAACGCACTTTCAGTGTCAAAAAGGGATTGAACTCTTAAATCACCAATGAGGATGGTAGAACAACAAACAAGGAATATAAAATCACTAATGAGGATGATAAATACAATATGTTGTTCCAGACTTCCTTTAGCAGCATAATAGGACAGTCCATTTCAAGTGATTGGAATTCACTGCTTGTGTCTGATGAAATGTGGATGTATGAGTTGTGTAAGCTCAGGGTGATCCATGCCTCTCATATCATTGATTGATCCACTAATAATGGTTGATGGACATGGGGATGGTATGCTTGTAGAGATCAGATTGCTTGTGGTGCTTTCCTGTCAGGTTGTGATCTCCGGCATGCAACAATGTCTACTTTTTCCCTAGCTCTAAGCCATATCTCTTTTATATCCTCCCTCTTGTTGATCTCTATGAACACAACATCCTTCATGTCCATCAATATTATTTCTAGATTTATTATCATTGAGGTAAGAGATATGAAAAATAATTTTATTGGCGTTTCCTAGCATGCTCGGGTTATAAAACCATCCATGCCTAGTCCATCAAACACAATCCTAAGTAGTGGTTTTCATTCATCTACGCTGGACTGCACCATCGCAAGCTAAACGGAGTTTGAATTGTTGGTGTCCTCTTTGGCGTCGAGATCAAGAAAGAACTAGCAGTAGTTACTTTCTAGGAAATCTTGAACCAGAGGCTAGCCATTACCTCATCCACGTACCATCTTCGAAGGGCATGTTTCGATCTGCATCCAAGTGACATTGAAAAAAAAATAGATTGAGATCAGGGGATTTGAAGGAGCAATGGAAATCTGTATATGAGAAGAGAGATTTTTTGAGCTGTGGAAAATGAACGTGTGCTATTTGTTCCCTTTCTCTGGACTTCTAAAGGGGGAGTTCGTATGTCGTTCGTTCGTTCGCTAGCTCCCCCTTCCCTCTCGACCGATCCACGTCGCCAGCCCCCACCAATGATTTCCCCTACTTGAAACTATGTCCCAGCCGGTTTTTCACCCGATCAAAATTTTACGGCGAACCTCGCGTTGGCCCAGTAGCCCTTCTCTCTCTCGACCACGCCAAGCCCAACCCTCACGAGGCAGCCCTACAACGCAACCAGCCCCAGCCTGTTCGTCCTCTCCTCGGCGGTGCATGGCCGCCTCGAACCTTTGGACCACCGCTGCATCTGGACCAGTCCCTGCATCCTGCCAGCGCGTCGCTGGCCGCCGCCCTGCCCACGTCCTGTCAACATCTCCGATCATGCGGTTGCCCTCGCCCATGTCTTCGCCAGAGGCCACGTTGACCCCACCTCCGCCGCCAATGGGCTGGGAAATCCTGAAATAATCCTAAAACCCTGGTGGGCTGGAGATACCACCGTCCCTCTAACCATCCAACCACAGATTGGTTCGCACAAAGTGCCTAATTTGAAGCATGCTCGGTCAGTTCCCGCAGACATTTGAGGGGGCGGATTTACAAAGTCCGGCTGTAGATGCTCTTATTTCCTTTTTTTTACCACATAAGGTAAGGAAAACCCCTTCCATCTTTCCATGAACAACGTATAAATAAATAGGAAAGAATCCCATCAAGAGATAAAGGGTGTGTCTAGGGCACATCTAGATGTGCTCTAGTTATTGCACATCTAAATGAGTGAATCAAGCATAAAGAGAAAAAGAAAAAAATATTCACACGAATCTCAATGTAAGATCAATGACATATAACTTAGATGTGCAATACTTATGGCACATCTAGATGTGCTTTAGCAAAAGTGATAAAATAAAATACGGAAGAAGAAGAAGCTACGACGCGTACGTACGATCTGTCGGTCGAGACTTCCATGGCGGCCGTCGACATGAGGATAAGGATGCCCTCTACGTGGCTGGAACCGTTCAGGCAGCTGGACCCCGGCCTCCGTACGCAGCTCATCGGCGCGGTGGCGCTGCTGGCTTCTACGGGGGCGCTTGCCGTAGCCATCCCCGTCGTCCTGCTGGCGCGCGCCGGCGGGCACCCCATAGCCCAGGTGTGGATCATCGCCGTCACCGTCTGCGCGTACGTGTTCCTCTTCCTCCTCTGCATCTGGCGCAGCTGGCCGTTCTACACCGATCTGATCCGCCTCTCCTACGGCCTCCTCCTTGCCGCCCCACGTCGGCCCGCGAGGCGCCGTCATTGCCCTCCACCTGGCCACCGTGTACGCCGCCGCGCACGTCGGCTACGCGCTCGCCCTGCACCGGCTTCGCACCGGCGCCGAGCGGGGTGCCGCGCCGCCTGTCCCTCACCCCTGCCCCGACGAGGTGGGCCACCTGATGGCCGTCTTGGCGCTTCTCATGACGGCTGGCTGCACGGGGCCGATGGCATTGCTCCTCCACGGGAAGGAGGTGGAAGGCGCCGTGGAGAGGGTCGAGGTCGACCTGCTCATGACCGTCTTCTACCTCTCGGTCATGGGCTGCACCATGCACGTGTTCTTCTGGATGGGCCATCCACGACCACAATGGATGCCGGAGTTTCTACTCCAGCTCATATCATTTGCCCCGGTGTCATTATTGTGCCATGTGACCTGCTCGGCGTTGTGGCAGGTTGGCTTGTCGCCGCCGTACTCCACTGGCTGTTGCTGCTGGGATTGACCGGTTCTCTCGGCTACAGAGCTGCCGTCAACCTACACCCCTGTCCAGCTGCTGCTGCTGAGGATGATGATGAGATCATACATTGACCACCGCGGTGAGAGATGATCATCGACCAACCACGGGGAATAAATTTTGATGTATGATATATATGATCTGCTGCTCACCGAAATTGATAAATTAAGGTGACTAGATTTATAGAATTGGTTTGTAGTACAAGTGATATATTGAGTTACCCAAAGCTATCGTAGCAGCGTAATGTACATTGCAACTCTACGTACATTATTGATGCTATATTTTATAGTTGCCGTTTCAATGTTAATCAATGGGGAAATTAGTTCACGCTTCGGACTCGGAAGGCACTGTTGGAAACACAGGCAATTTCCTGATAACTGTAATCCAGGAGAGCAACATGAGAATTTTGCTCGTGAAACAAACCATCATCGTGGCTTAGATAAATGTTTTAGATGATATCCGCACGTTCCTAGGGAACCGTGCTAAAAGAAATGCATAAAGATTGCTAAAAAATCTAAAACTGATGGAAGCAAATGTATGATTAAAAAGAATATGAAAAGTATAGAAAGTGAAAAAAAAAATCATAGTTAAAAGAATTGTCATTTTCTTAAATATAGTAAGGATGAACTTGATAATACAAAAGATGTGTTTCTCTCTCTATATATATATATTTATTTTGCGGGATATGAAAGAGATGGAGATGGATTATATCAACGTTCAAAAAGAATCCATTCGACAAGTATGTTGAGGTGATGTCCTTTGAAGGGCTCAAAAATTCATTGAGATTTATATACAACAAAAGAGTAGTGTATAACTCAGGTTGATCCTGGACGTGGGCTACCCATGGTTACCACTTAAAAGCCCGCTTAATTTTCATTCGTGGACGCCAGTGGTAGAATGGCCAAATATGTGGATTATGTTGAGTATCATGATTAGTTAAAAAATACTCTATCCGTCCTAAAATAAGTGTCTTATTTTTTGTATAACTTTATTATACTAAAGTTAGTAAAAAATTGAGATACTTATTTTAGAATGGAGGGAGTATGAGATAGACTAGAATTTATTCCTATACAATAATCAGTTCCACCAATCTCTCTATTCTTCCTACATGGTATTAGTCTAACCAGTCCAAACCCTAGCCACCGCTTCCGCTCCGCGCCGCCTCCGAGGCAGCCAGTCTCCATGATCGACGCAGTGAGCCGCGTTGCCCATACCTAGAGTTCGTCCTCCGGTCGTGTTGACCGGCTGCCCTCAAAATTTTTTTTTTCCGATCCGTTGATCCGAGTTTTTCTGTCTCGCCAATCGACTTGATTGGTGTTTCTTTTTTATTTTATCTACAATCGATTTGCATCGCCCACCGCCGTTCGTCTACAACACGCGTATACTCCACCAACATCTTCATCAACCACCAAGATCAACCGCATCACCACTTCCGAGTCTTCATGTTGGCCGCACGCTTTGATCCATTGGTGCACTCACGTGGCCCATGGCGCTTGAGCATCTCCTGCGTGTGTCTAGCTGCTCACATGTTGTTGCATCCCATGCTTGTGCTGTGCTTGCAAGCATAGCACGATGCACGTAGGTTCTCCCACCGATGCCGGGGCCGCTACACTCGTAGCCGCTGACGCCTTTCACCTCTCTGTCTTCGTCTAGCATCAGCTCATCGTCAGTATCGTCGTCATCTTCTCCGATCACTTCATTTACTCTGACAACTTTGGTCGACATCGGCACTTTCTACCCCACGTTGACTAGCGCCATAATCGTTGTCGAGTCTGTTGGAAATATGAGCAAATTACTACGAGATTTAATCCGAATAAACAGAAGATAAATCATGACCACAGCAGCAGAGATTAAACTAATCATGCGAACTAGCATAGCAGATAAATATATCACATTTAGGGCACATACTAGAAGCATGAATTCTACCACGATCTCGAACAGAAAGGATAGAATCACATACGGTGCAGCGGGTGCAGCACCGCCGGCGTTGACATTGTCGCCCATGTCGTCGAGGACGAGGTTGCCGAGGTCGAGGAAGAAGTCGTCGTTCGCGAAGTCGTCGCTGCCAGCAGTCGCGCGAGTGCGCTCCCCAAAAACCTGATCGCCCCTTTCCCGTACAGGATCACGAGAGGCGGGGTTCCGGAGGCCTGCTGTCCCTTCTCGCGGTGCACGCCGGAAGGAGGGATGGGGAAGACTTTCTTGGCGGCGCAATGATCTGGAACGGTGGTGAGAAACCATACGAAGCGACGGCGGCTAGGGTAGACGTCTGCCTGACTATATAGTGCGGGCCGGGTAGGTCGTGGGAGTAAACCCCACGTCCGAGTCGTCACGATCCAAAAGAATCGAAAACGGTTCAGTAATTAACGCGTTCGTTAATTATTAATTAATGACTCATTAATTTTCCCATGCAGCAAAAATATAGACAACGTGCATAGCTCTGTCCTTGGCTCGGTTCAATCCCGCAACCCGCGTCATGACGAGGCGTGGCGTGGCGAGGCGAGCGAGGAGGAGGAGCGCGCGTGTAGGTCTCCTCTTCTCATGCTCATACAAGTGGTAGAAGAGCTCACCTTATAAAGAGGTGCAACTCTTTCTCAACTTTCGGGGTGGGACTAAACTTTAGCCTCACTCACTCCACTCACATGTGTGCATGAATGGGCCAAGAGAATTTCAGAATTTTAGTTGGGCTTTGGGCCAAAGGCCTACTAGCAAAATTCCAACAGAGTCCTCCTCTGCTGGACCCTCCGACATGGCGTACGGCTTGTGCAGGTCCCCGTCTACGCATGTCCGGTGCTGACAACACCGGCTTGTGCCCTCGTCCATGACGTGTCCCCGCGCATGGGAAGCCTGGTGCAGCGACTCGTCAACATCGACTTCGTCCGCCTACGCATGCCCGGTGATGTAACACCAATGTGTGCCTTCATCCACGACATGTCCCCTGGCTTGGCAAACCCGGCGCAACGGCTCGTCAACACCGTCTTCTTCCCGACGCACCACTACCTCGACACCACTGCGCCTCTGACTAACTCGGGGCATCTTTGCGCCCGCAGCTTCATGGCGACTTCGTCGACACTGGCCACCTCGACTCGACATTGACCACGGCGTTCTTCGCACGGCTATCTCGACCATGAATACACCACCCTACGCTCTCAGCTACCTTGACATCGGCACAAAGTGCTACCGCCTTGCTTGAGCAACCTCGTCGGTTTTCACTCCAGCCACGACTTTCGTGATGCATCGGCCATTACGACTGTGGGGGATGTCCGACGGCTTACCTTCAGATTCTTCGCCAGTCTCATTGTCTGCGTCGCTTCTGGCTTGTGCAGGGTTCACATTTGCTCGACCGCCCTCATGGTACGGTCAAAGTGTGAATTGGTATTGTAAGTGCATCTAGTGCCACCCCTAGTTGGTTTTGGAGTATTGACGACAAACCTAGTTGAGGGACTAATGTGTTTGTGAGAATTGCAGGATAACATAGGTGAAAGTCCCTCATTGATTCGATTTTCCTACCAGAGATGACCCCTAAAAATGTATGAAGACATTGATGTCAAAGGTGGTATATGAAGATATTCTCATTGAAGACTATGACAAGAGAAGACATCGCATGAAGCCTATGGAGCTCGAAGACTCAGATCTTTCGTAGTTCTTTTTCTTCTTTATTGAGTCATAGGAACCACCGTACTGTTAAGTGGGGTCCAAGAGAACCGGTCAGAATGACTGAAGTGATGCTTAACCAAAACCTATGTCTTCGAGTGAAGACTATGAGAGCGAATCTTGTCCAGAGTCGGACAAGTCAGCTTTGCTTGTAGCCCAAGTAAAGTTGCCGTGTGTGTTTGAAATCTGACAGTTGGAACACGTGTCAGTTCCTTAGTGACCCAGAGTCATTTCGGACAAATCAGGTCGGGTTGCCAAGTGGCTATAAATAGCCCACCCCCTACAACCATAAATGGTTGGCTGCTCAGAGTTAAAGTACGACTTTTGTCGTTTGAGAGCAACCCACCTCGAAGCCTTTGAGAGAGAATTTCTTGCGGGGATAAAGCCCTAACCACCCAGAGCCAAAGAGTGTTAGGCATCACTTAAGTCTTCTTGTCTGTGTGATCTGAAGACTTATTACACTTGAGGACTGTGAATCCTTCAGTCGGTTAGGCGTCACGTTCTGAGCATCCAAGAGACATTGTGGATCGCCGGTGAACGAAGTCTGTGAAGGTTTGAGAGTCTACCTTGAAGACTTACCAGAGTGATTGGGCGAGGTCTGTGTGACCTTAGCTCAAGGGGAATACGGTGATGACTGGGTGTCCTGAGCTGCGTGTTCAGGACTGGGTGTCCGTGAAGGAAATATGCCCTAGAGGCAATAATAAAGTTATTATTTATTTCCTTATAATCATGATAAATGTTTATTATTCATGCTAGAATTGTATTAACCGGAAACATAATACATGTGTGAATACATAGACAAACAAAGTGTCACTAGTATGCCTCTACTTGACCAGCTCGTTAATCAAAGATGGTTATGTTTCCTAACCATGAACAATGAGTTGTTATTTGATTAACGAGGTCACATCATTAGTTGAATGATCTGATTGACATGACCCATTCCATTAGCTTAGCACCCGATCGTTTAGTGTGTTGCTATTGCTTTCTTCATGACTTATACATGTTCCTATAACTATGAGATTATGCAACTCCCGTTTACCGGAGGAACACTTTGGGTACTACCAAACGTCACAACATAACTGGGTGATTATAAAGGAGTACTACAAGTGTCTCCAATGGTACATGTTGGGTTGGCGTATTTCGAGATTAGGTTTTGTCACTTCGATTGTCGGAGAGGTATCTCTGGGCCCTCTTGGTAATGCACATCACATAAGCCTTGCAAGCATTACAACTAATATGTTAGTTGTGAGATGATGTATTACGGAACGAGTAAAGAGACTTGCCGGTAACGAGATTGAACTAGGTATTGGATACCGACGATCGAATCTCGGGCAAGTAACATACCGATGACAAAGGGAACAACGTATGTTGTTATGCGGTCTGACCGATAAAGATCTTCGTAGAATAGGTAGGAGCCAATATGGGCATCCAGGTCCCGCTATTGGTTATTGACCGGAGACGTGTCTCGGTCATGTCTACATTGTTCTCGAACCCGTAGGGTCCGCACACTTAAGGTTACGATGGCAGTTATATTATGAGTTTATCAATTTTGATGTACCAAAGGTTGTTCGGAGTCCCGGATGTGATCACAGACATGACGAGGAGTCTCGAAATGGTCGAGACATAAAGATTGATATATTGGAAGCCTATGTTTGGATATCGGAAGTGTTTCGGGTGAAATCGGGATTTTACCGGAATACCGGGAGGGTTACCGGAACCCCCCGGGAGCTATATGGGCCATAGTGGGCCTTAGTGGAAAAGAGAAGGGGCTGCCCTAGATGGGCTGCGCACCTCCCCCTTCCCCTAGTCCTATTAGGACTAGGAGAGGTGGCCGGCCCCCTCCTCTTTTCCCCCTCCGCGAATCCTATTCCAACTAGGATTGGGGGGGGGGGGAATCCTACTCCCAGAGGGAGTAGGACTCTCCTGGCGCGCCAAGCTTGGCCGGCCAGCCTCCCCCCTCTACTCCTTTATATACTGAGGTAGAGGCATCCCAGAAGGACAAGTTGATCCGCGTGATCTATTCTTTAGCCGTGTGCGGTGCCCCCAGCCACCATATTCCTCGATAATACTGTAGCGGAGTTTAGGCGAAGCCCTGCTGCTGTAGCGCATCAAGATCGTCACCACGCCGTCGTGCTGACGGAACTCTTCCCCGACACTTTGCTGGATCGGAGTCCGGGGATCATCATCGAGCTGAACGTGTGCTCGAACTCGGAGGTGCCGTAGTTTCGGTGCTTGATCGGTCGGATCGTGAAGACGTACGACTACTTCCTCTACGTCATGTCAGCGCTTCCGCAGTCGGTCTGCGTTGGGTACGTAGACAACACTCTCCCATCTCGTTGCTATGCATCACATGATCTTGCGTGTGCGTAGGAATTTTTTTGAAATTACTACGTTCCCCAACATTCCGGGACTGTGTGTCCTCAGGTTTAAATACCTAGCCGCCCTAACCAGACGTACAGTTGTCATAGCAACTGGAACTGGTCCAACAAATCAGTGTCTTTAATGAGTCACTGGTTTCATCCTTCCCTTCTCTTTACTTACTGTTGGTCCTTGTGAAGTCATTGTATGATTGCACTATCTTCTATCTTCACTGAGTGACTGCTTGTTCTGATCGGCTTCATAGTATCTTCCTACCTGATCCTTACTACCTAGCTGCTATTAGTCATTATGCTTTCACTTCATTGAATACTTGACTATGGTTTGCCTAGTGTACTCTACCTTCCGCTGCATGGTAATAGGTTTATTTCTATCGTTTGTCTTCGAAACTTCCACGTTTTGAAGACTTTCATTTGGTATCATAGCAAGGTACTCCCTTATTCTGTGTGATTCGGTTTAACCATCTGGAGTTTTAGCTATGTCGACTGCAGGGATAATTAAAGTCTCCGCTGCGTGCCCTGTCTTCGATGGAACTGAATATCCCTACTGGAAGAATAAGATGCGCATGCATCTTGAAGCCATTGACGTTGACCTATGGTATGTCATCAAGAACGGCGTTCCCAAGGCTGGTGAAGGTGTCACTGCTGCTGACGTCAAGAAGTTTGTTCAACTGGACTCTACTGCCAAGAATATCATCTTTGGCCATCTGACCAAAGGACAGTATGGCCGCGTGAGTGCTTTGGAAACATCTAAGCTAGTCTGGGACTAGCTCTCCAAGGTCAACGAAGGCGTCTCAACCCAGAGAGATCAGAGAATCAGTGTCCTTCGCAACCTCTTCAACCGCTTCAAGAGAAATGACAATGAGAATTTCCAGCTCACGTTTGATCGACTCACTGACATCACAAATGAGCTTCAAGCCCTCGGCGCTACTGAGATCACCAAGCATGAAGTCGTCAAGACACTCCTGAGATCACTTGACAGCTCGTTTGACACCCTAGCCCTGATGATTCAAGAACGTCCGGACTTCAAGACACTCGATCCGTCTGACATACTTGAGAGGCTCAACACACACGAGTTTCAGCTTTCTGAGAAAAGAGACATCTACGGTCCCAACTATGGGCGAACTCGTGCCTTGAAGGCAAAAGTTGTTTCCACATCTGAAGAAGAATCTGACATCGGTTCTGATGATCCTGAAGACATTGGAAAGGAGCTTGCTATGCTTGTGAAGAAGTTCCAAAAATTCACCAAGAAGAAAGGCTTCAGAAAGTCTTCACGATCAAGCTCAAGGAATGATGAAGCTTCTGCTCATGACTACAAGAAAAGATCATGCCACAAGTGCAAGAAACCTGGCCACTACATCTTTGAGTGTCCGCAGTGGAAAATGAGAACAACAAGAAGAAGAAGAGCAAGGAGTATGACTCCGACGACAAGAAGAAGAATAAGAAATACTCAAAATCTTCTTCCAAGTCTTCCTCCAAGTCTTCATCACACAAGAAAAGCTCATCTGGCAAGGCACGTGCGTTTGTTGGTAAGGAAATGGATTCAGAGGAGGAGTCCGCTTCTGAGGAGGCGGAGGTGGAGTCTGAGGAGGAGTCCGATTCTGGCATTGCGAGTCTGGCTACAGCATATGTTGCCAAGTCCATCTTCAACACCGAAGACAATGACTCCATCACCGACACCTATGCAAATGACAAAGACTACTCCACTCCTACCTATTGCTTCATGGCACGCGGTGCCAAGGTAAACACACGCACTACTCGCTATCAAACATCTAGTGACGATGACTCTGATTGTGGTTCCAAACCCAGCTACAAAACACTCGCTAAAATTGCAACTGAACAACAGAAAACCATGGAACACATTCAAAAACTGTTAGACAAAAGCGATGATCTATTAGACGCTGAAATGACTCGATCTGAGTCCTTAATTGAAGACATAAAAAATCTTCACGTTAAGTATGAGGAACTTCAAAGTCGTCATGAAACACTCTCAACAGCTCATGAAAGGCTTTCCTATGATTATCTTCAAAGGAAGCAAGATCTTGAGAAATTGAGAGCGGCTCATGAAGATCTTCAAAAAGAAAACGAGTCGCTTCGCGCCGAACAGATCAGTTCAACTCACGAAGGATTTGAACCACCATGTCTTAAATGCATTGAGCGTGATAATGCTACTTCTGTTGCTGAATGTTCTACTGCTGCTACTGTTGCAATATCTTCAACTATTGATGTGGGAACTAACCCCTCTGCTGAGGATACCACTGCTATTGCTGATGAGAATGCTAGGTTGAAGACATTGCTTGAAACAGGGATGTACAAAAGTCTCAAAGGGCATCAGACACTATGTGATGTCCTCAAAAGGCAGATCCTGAACCGAAACCCTAGGAAAGAGGGTGTTGGGTTCGAAAGGAAAATGAATGCTGATGGCTCTTACTGAAAACCTGAGCAGTACCCCAAAACCACATGGGTTGCTGCAAAGGAACCTTCAGCAGATCCATCCACTCTATTTGGTTTCACTTGTGCTAACCCCATTGTTATTGATGAATCCTTTGATGCAAACTACAAACTGTTTAAAAATCAGAATGGTGAAGTTTTTGCCAGGTATATTGGTACTAACTGCAGGAATGGACCGCCTATGAAGAAGATCTGGGTGCCGAAAAGGTGTTTGGAGAATCTTCCTGTGAATGTCATCATGACACCAGAAGTGAAGAAGACAAACCCCAGACCACAGGCTTCATACGGTCCAAAGGCTTCATACAGACAAAGGACTCACCGGAGTCAAACTAACGCAAATGTTTTGCAGGGAAGCCATACTCAGGCCTATGAATATGAGCGCAGTTCATCAAACCGCCATGTTCATAAGACCAAGAACTATTCTGCTTATTCTTATAAATACTATTGTCCACCTGCAAGACTTTTTGCTAAGGCTCCAAAGCCAAAGTTCTCAGATGCTGCACTTAGACTTATTGCTTCTAAGCCACCCTTGAAGATGTGGGTGGCTAAGAAAGCTTAACTCTCTTTTGCAGGGAAGGGTCTCCAGCAGAAAACCAAAATCGTCTGATGCTATTGCTGGGGACCTTAAACATCTTGTAGGGCGCAAGATCAAATGCCCGAATGGACTTATTATGTACTTCGTTCCTGAATCGCTTGCTACTCTCCCTATCAGTCCTAATCTCGATCTAAGCTTTCATAACCCACTGGTTCATCAAATGTTTTTGCTTCACAATTCTCTTCGTGAAGCATATCCCCCTAACTGCACTGTAGGGTACGACACCAGCTGCTTCAGAATGGATTATTGATAGTGGGTGTACCAATCGAATGACTGGTAGAAGAAGCCTTCTTATGGACTCAACCTTACGTCCATCCGACAAGAGTCACATCACATTTGCTGACACTGGTAAAAGTAAGGTATTGGGTCTAGGTAGAGTTGCAATCTCAAAGGATCAACAAATGGATAAAGTCATGCTTGTTGAATCCCTTGGCTTCAACTTAATGTCTGTCTCAATGCTTTGCGATTTAAATATGATCGTAATGTTTGGAAAATATCGTTGCCTTGTTCTAATGGAATCTGACAAGTCTCTAGTGTTTGAAGGGTATAGGAAGGATGATTTGTACGTGATAGATTTCTCAGCAGGACCACAGCTTGCCGTATGTCTTCTAGCAAAAGCTTCAGAATGCTGGCTCTGGCATCGGAGGCTAGGGCATGCTGGCATGAGGAACCTCCACACCCTTGCAAAGAAGAAGCATGTCATAGGCATCGAGGGCGTCAAGTTCAAGAAAGATCACTTATGCGGTGCTTGTGAAGCAGGAAAGATGACGAGGGCCAAACATCCCTCGAAGACAATCATGACAACAACTCGACCCTTCGAACTGCTCCACATGGATCTTTTCGGTCCCACTCATTACTCAACTCTTACTACTACTGCTTGTCTCTATGGCTTTGTCATTGTTGATGATTATTCTAGATATACTTGGGTGCACATAATCCTCTACAAGACTGAAGTGCAGGATGTCTTCAGACACTTCGCAAATCGAGCAATAAACAACTATGGCGTCAAGATAAAGCACATCAGAAGTGACAATGGCACTGAATTCAAGAACACTGGCCTTGATACATATGTTGATACTTTGGGCATCACACATGAATTCTCAGCCCCGTACACGCCACAACAGAATGGCGTCGTCGAACGCAAGAACAGAACACTCATTGAGATGGCCCGAACGATGCTTGATGAATACAAGACTCCAAGAAAATTCTAGCCTAAAGCCATTGATACTGCATGCCATACAATCAATCGTGTTTATCTTCACAAGCTTCTGAACAAGACACCTTATGAGCTCCTTACTGGCAAGAAGCCAAATGTCAGTTACTTCAGAGTATTTGGCGCCAGGTGCTGGATCAAGGATCCACATCACACTTCAAAATTTGCACCAAAAGCACATGAGGGCTTTATGCTTGGATATGGAAAGGATTCGCACTCCTACAGAGTCTTCAATCTCTTTCATTATAAAGTGGTTAAAATAGTGGATGTGCGGTTCGATGAGACTAACGGCTCACAAAGAAAGCACCTGCCAAATGTGCTAGATGAAGTTCCATCAAGTGAATCAATCAAACTAATGGGAACTGGAGAAATCATACCCTCTGAAGCTCAACCTGAAGAGGAACTTATCATCTCTGCACCTGATCAACCTGAAGACAATGCTCAGCCTGAAGACAATCCCTCTAACAATGACAATGATCAACAAGAGCAAAATCTTCGCCCTATACATCCACGTGTTGCCAATGAAGTGCAGATTGAGAGAATAATTGATAGCATCAATGCACCCGGTCCGCTCACTCGTTCAAGGGCAACACGGCTAGCAAATTTTTGTGGGCACTTCGCATTCGTCTCAATAACAGAACCCAAGAAAGTTGAAGAAGGCTTCATGGAATCTGAATGAATTCAAGCTATGCAAGAAGAGCTTCAACAGTTTGAGCTGAATAATGTATGGGAACTGGTTAAGCGTCCTGATCCTCGGAAGCACAATATAATAGGCACCAAATGGATATACCGCAACAAGAAAGATGAGCATGGTCAAGTTGTCAGAAACAAAGCTCGTCTCGTTGCTCAAGGATATACTCAAGTGGAAGGGATTGACTTCGATGAAACATTTGCTCCTGTGGCTCGACTTGAAGCCATACACATACTGCCGGCCTATGCAAATCATCATAACATACTTCTATACCAAATGGATGTGAAGAGCGCTTTTCTCAATGGCAAGATTTAAGAAGAAGTGTATGTTGCACAACCGCCTGGCTTTGAAGATCCAAAACATCCTGACATGGTATGCAAGCTCAACAAGGCACTGTATGGCCTCAAACAAGCCCCTCGTGCTTGGTATGACATACTCAAATACTTCCTGAAGAGCAAAGGCTTCATACCTGGTTCCCTAGACCCCCACTCTTTTCACGAAGACATATGATGGTGAACTGTTTGTGTGCCAAATATATGTGGATGACATTATCTTCGGCTGCACCAATCAGAAGTACAGTGAAGAGTTTGGATATACGATGCAAGAGCAATATCAGATGTCCATGATGGGAGAGCTGAAGTTCTTCCTCGGTCTTCAAATACGACAACAACGCAACGGCATCTTCATATCTCAAGAGAAGTATCTCAAAGATTGCCTGAAGAAGTTCGGTATGCAAGACTGCAAAGGCTTCACGACGCCAATGCCAGCCAAACATCATCTGGGTCCCGACGACAATGGTAAAGAGTTCGATCAAAAGGTATACCGCTCCATGATTGGTTCTTTACTTTATCTATGTGCATCTAGGCCAGATATTATGCTTAGTGTTTGCATGTGTGCTCGATTCCAAGCGGCACCAAAGGAATCGCATCACTTAGCTGTGAAGCGAATTCTTCGATATTTGGCTCACACCCCAACTCTAGGATTGTGGTATCCAAAGGGCTCAGAGTTTGATCTGGTTGGATTCTCGGATGCTGATTATGCTGGTGACAAGGTGGATCGCAAGTCTACATCAGGCACATGTCATTTTCTGGGACGATCACTTGTATGTTGGTCTTCAAAGAAGCAGAACTGTGTATCTCTCTCCACTGCTGAATCTGAATACATTGCTGTTGGATCTTACTGCGCTCAGCTTCTGTGGATGAAGCAAACACTCAAAGACTATGGCATTCATCTGAAGCAAGTGCCACTCTACTGCGACAACGAAAGCGCCATCAAGATTGCCAACAACCCAGTTCAGCACTCGAAGACAAAGCACATTGAAATTCTTCATCACTTTCTCAGAGATCATATTGTGAAGGAAGATATTGATATCATACACGTCAACATTGAAGAGCAATTGGCAGATATCTTCACCAAGCCCTTGGATGAGAAGAGATTTTGTAAGTTACGGTATGAGCTAAATATCTTGGAATCCTCAAATGTCCTGTGATCAAGCACACATCCTAACACTTATGCATATTGATGACTTAGATGTGCAACACACAAAGTAAAGTATATCTTCAATCAATGAAGACATGCATTCTAAGTGTGAATACATTAATGTGGAATTTGACTTCAGAGCGCCACGATAATTGTGCGCCGTGTCTGGGTCTAATACTTCCTATACGGTGGGTAACGCCACCACCAAATTCTTCTGTTGAAGTGTTTTACCCATGGCGTTACATTTACTATGTCTTCACATTTGGTTTGGCTTCAATTTCAACATGTCTTCATGATTATCTTCACTATGTTGATTATATATATATACTAGTGTTCTGTCCTCTACAGCATTCACTTATAGTTATGTCTTCTTATTGAATCTTTTGAACTAAGTGAATGTGATCGGACCCTAACCTCTCTATGCTTTCTATCTCAAACTCTATCTCTCCAAATCATATGCATTCTATTGAAACTGTCGAATGTCTTCTCTGCGTCCTTGTCAGCAGAAGACACAGAGACAAACATTAAGTCCGTTTTCAATGCTCATTCCTTCACCTGAAACCCGGAGAAGTGGGAACGACCACCCGACAATCCAGGCGTGCGTGGGACATGGAACAACCTCCGATATGCTGCATGATGACCACGTGTTCCTCAGATGTGAATCACCAGGGGCACCTGTGTAATAACACTGAGCCGCCCCTGTCCCTATAAATACACGCCTCACCACAGTCATTATCTCTTCTTCCACTCTCGCACGAACCCTAGCGCCACCGCTAGCCCTCGACGACGCCGGCGACGAAGCGCTTAGCTGCCGCAACCTCTCCGATGCCGTCTTCACGCCGACCGCGGACATCGTCCTCTCCGCCGTCGCCGTAGGTGTCCTCTGTTGGGTTTCGTAGTAATTTCAAAAAATTTCCTACGCACACGCAAGATCATGGTGATGCATAGCAACGAGAGGGGGAGAGTGTGATCTACGTACCCTTGTAGATCGACAACGGAAGCGTTAACTTGGTTGATGTAGTCGTACGTCTTCACGGCCCGACCGATCAAGCACCGAAACTACGGCACCTCCGAGTTCAAGCACACGTTCAGCTCGATGATGATCCCCGGATTCCGATCCAGCAAAGTGTCGGGGAAGAGTTCCGTCAGCACGAGGGCGTGGTGACGATCTTGATGTACTACTGTCACAGGGCTTCGCCTAAGCACCGCTACAATATTATCGAGGACTATGGTGGAAGGGGGCACCGCACACGGTTAAGAATATGATCACGTGGATCAACTTGTGTGTCTAGGGGTGCCCCTTGCCTCCGTATATAAAGGATCCAAGGGAGGGTGCGGCCGGCCCTAGTAGAAGGCGCGCAGGAGGAGTCCTACTCCTATCGGGAGTAGGACTCCCCTCCCTTTCCTTGTCCAAGTAGGAGAGGGGGAAGGAGAGAAGGAAAGGGGGGGGGCGCCGCCCCTCCCTCCTTGTCCAATTCAGACTAGGGGGAGAGGGGGCGCGCGGCCTACCCTGGCAGCCCCTCCTCTTCTCCACTTTAGGCCCATGAGGCCCATTAACCCCCCGGGGGGTTCCGGTAACCCCCCGGTGCTCCGATTTTATCCGAAACTTCCCCGGAACACTTCCGGTGTCCGAATATAGCCGTCCAATATATCAATCTTTATGTCTCGACCATTTCGAGACTCCTCGTCATGTCCGTGATCACATCCGGGACTCCGAACTAACTTCGGTACATCAAAACTCATAAACTCATAATATAACTGTCATCGAAACCTTAAGCGTGCGGACCCTACGGGTTCGAGAACAATGTAGACATGACCGAGACACGTCTCTGGTCAATAACCAATAGCGGAACCTGGATGCTCATATTGGCTCCTACATATTCTACGAAGATCTTTTATCGGTCAGACCGCATAACAACATACGTTGTTCCCTTTGTCATCGGTATGTTACTTGCCCGAGATTCGATCGTCGGTATCCCATACCTAGTTCAATCTCGTTACCGATAAGTCTCTTTACTCATTCCGTAATACATCATCTCACAACTAACTCATTAGTTGCAATGCTTGCAAGGCTTATGTGATGTGTATTACCGAGAGGTCCCAGAGATACCTCTCCGACAATCGGAGTGACAAATCCTAATCTCGAAATACGCCAACCCAACATGTACCTTTAGAGACACCTGTAGAGCACCTTTATAATCACCCATTTACGTTGTGACGTTTGGTAGCACACAAAGTGTTCCTCCGGCAAACGGGAGTTGCATAATCGCATAGTCATAGGAACATGTATAAGTCATGAAGAAAGCAATAGCAACATACTAAACGATCGGGTGCTAAGCTAATGGAATGGGTCATGTCAATCAGATCATTCACCTAATGATGTGATCCCATTAATCAAATAACAACTCTTTGTTTATGGTTAGGAAACATAACCATCTTTGATTAACGAGCTAGTCAAGTAGAGGCATACTAGTACCACTCTATTTGTCTATGTATTCACACATGTATTATGTTTCCGGTTAATACAATTCTAGCATGAATAATAAACATTTATCATGATATAAGGAAATAAATAATAACTTTATTATTGCCTCTAGGGCATATTTCCTTCATCCTCCGTCGCCAAGTTAGGGCACGGACGATCGAATTGCTCGGCCTCCTCTTCCACTCCATGTAGCAGTTCCTTGTGTGGTAAATAAAACTTTCTTTTTACGGCCCCTTTGATCCTACAGATCCATCACTTTCTACCACAAGTAGTTTCTGTTCACACATGTTGGATCCACTTCATACTGCATCTCATATTATGCCTAGTATGTTCACTTATGCTTCACAAAGCAGTTAGATTCCTCACTTGTACTGAGCTCTGGATTCGTACAAATCTGGAACCAACTCCTTATCTATGAGTGAATGTCTTCGCACGATGAGGTCAATGTCTTCTAAACTGATTTATCTTCAAAATCTTTTGAGAATGCATATGACCTCTTCCCCTTCCCTCGCACCTTAATGCTGTCACAGGTACATGTCCGTGGGAGAATCCCTTGGTTCTCATAGTCTGCATTCATTTGCAGAATTCTTACAGCATCATATAAATTCTCCCGAAGCCAGTTCCTGTTTGTCCAGCAAGCGAAAGCCTCTGAAGCCTTTGAACATGTTGAAGCCATTCAGTTTAAAGCTCATGGCTACAGAGAAATCTGCAAGGAAGGGAGGCAGACAGCGTCGTGGGGGAACATCAAGAGATTTGCCTGATGACCTCTCAGAGCTTTACAAGACAGATCCTGAAGAGGATTATAATCAGCGCAAGACCCAAATCCAGTGGATTCGAAGATATTAGGCAAAACAGTGGTACAAATACAGATTCGTGACCAAGGAATATGCTGAGAAGAGTGCTATCAAAAGTCCTTGGGGTGATATTCTCTTCCGAGGCCTTCCACCCAAGAACAGAGCTGAAGCTATTGCTCAGGGTTTCTATCCGTGTATGGTCCGTGGACCTCAGCCTGAAGATGCCGACCCATCATCATTGCTATGGTGTCGTGACAATAATCTCTCCAAGCGCAACTTCCAGCACGCAAAGGCATCGGCCAAGGAAAACAAGAAGTCATTGGGACTAGACTTCAACCCTGGTCCTTCTGCTCCCCGGGCTGACGGCACACGCGATGCAGAACCCAATGTCATCGGTCCTTTCTACAACCTTGATGGCCTCATCACTCACATCTCAGTTCAAGGTGCCAAAGTGGATCATTCTGATGATGATGCTGACACTGATGAAGCCCAGCGCCTACTCCAAAGCCGCAGAAGCCAAAGAAGGCTAAGGCTTCAAGATCAGCTGCTCCACCAAAAATCTCACGGGCGAAGCCACTGGCTACTGCACCTCCTGAAGACAGTGTGCAGTCTGAAGATCTGTCACGCATCTCCAAGCCCCAGAAAGTCAAGATGCCTCTGCCACACACCAGCCAAGAACTGACTGCTGCTACTATTCTGCGCAACGATGCCATTGATCTGTCCAGTGATGAAGATCTTGCAGATGACGCTCTTGAGCAACTGATCAAGAGCAAAGAAGAAGCAGAAATCTTCAACAATTTGCCTCTCTTTGACGTGGCAATCATCCACGACTTCATCGATGAGTGGTTTGAAACGCCCAACCTCAGCTTTGAAGACCTGCAACTTCCCATTGGTCTCAGCGTCGCCTTCCATGGCGCCATTGCTTCAGAGCTAGCTCTAGCTCAGCGCATCGTCGAACTGAAGCAGAAGATTGACTTTGAGAAAGCTCAGTTCAAGAAGCATATGGCCAAGCTCAGCGTGCAAGAGGTCAAGAACTTCAAGATCATACTGCACGAGCTTAAAGAAGCCTTTCTCAAGAAGCGTGAAGAAGCTCAAGGTTCTCGTGAGCGCATGAAGAGCCTGGCTGACAAGTGTGTGCAAGCCTACAATGAGGCTGAGAAGCGCAAGGCCCTTGGGCGTCCTGGCATCGACCCCAGGATGGCTGCAAAGAAGAAGAAGAAGCCCGCTATGGCCGAACCCGACGCACCAAGGCAGGAAGCACATCCCATTGTCTTCCCAACCAGCATGACTGGCTCGAAGCCAAAGGCCAGGTCCACCGCTTCAGAACTGAAGAAGACGAGTACTGCTAAGGCTGAAGCCAGAAAGAGGAAACATCCTGAAGCCTCTGCTACTGCCCCCTCCAAGAAGAAGCGGAAGACCAAGAAGGAACGGGCTACTCCCACAGAGTCCTTAATAGTTGAACCCATCTTCATGGTTCGCCCAGTCACTGAACATCAAGAACGCCAACTGACTATCCATGAGCCTGCTTTCACAAAGGCTCATGAAGCTGAAGACTTTCCAGCAGCTGATCCCACCGCTGCTGAAGACATTGGTCACCATGACCATGTTGAAGATGATGCAGTTCTTTCTCAGATCGAGCACCAACAGGTATCATCGCCTGTGCTAACGCACAACGAACTCATCAGCATTGGTCGTCCTCTGACGCCAATTGCTCAGGATGCATCATGGGCTGATCACCCACAAGCACAAGAGGAAGATGACTTTGAGGCCCAGCCAACTCCAACTCCACAGGCGTCGCCAGCGTTACGCAGGCTTCGCAAAGGACCAAGGCCTCCAGTCTCCGAGTCTGAAGCTAAAGCTGCTGAAGACATTCCGGCTGCATCAGCCGATGAAGAAGAAACCCCAAGAGTTGCTACACCCCCGTCTCATCCAGAAGCTGTTCTCGAGGAGAACGTAACTGTGACCGACCCTCCAGCTCATCAAGTGGAGGTTGAGAATCTTGAGGCTGCCACCGACGCCACTGACGCTGTCGTGACTGAAGCCAATGTGGAGCCTTCACCAACCCAAGCACCAGAAGTCAGCGAAGCCACTAATGCTACTCCTTCTGCTCCTGCGCCTGCTGTTGGTCCTCAGTTTGACTATCATGTTGAGCACAGGCCTCAGGTACAGAAGCCAATCCCAAGATTGCCCAGGTTTCCAGGTCCTGCATCAGCACCTGGATCCTTCAATGTCAACGGCTTCAAAGCAAACAACACTTTTTTCAATAGCTCCAAGAACCCCTACTCAAGGGAAAGAATATGTTCTAATCGGTTCTGGAGCTATCCGCAGCGAAGCTATTACTCCTGCATTCTATACAATCAAGATCGCATCTTCCCACATAAGCGTCTTGACATCGAAGCAATAGTTGGTCTACCCTGTCTGGAAGAAGCTCTGGATTGCTTCAAGGAGGTTGGATTGTTGCCGTTTGTCACCGACCAAGAGCACTGGAATGAAGAGTTGCTGCTCCAATTCTATGCCACACTTCACATCCATGGGTACAACAGAGATCCGAAGACTTGGGTCCTGGAGTGGATGACAGGAAATGTTCATCACGAAGCCAAAGCCTTTGATATCATTGAGCTCACTGGTCTGCCCACTCCTGGCGATCTCTACGAACCTGGCTGTCAGCTTCACTGTGAAGCTATAGAGAGCATCTTTCAGAAGCCTGAACCAAACATGAGTCAGATGCTCAGTATGATGAAGCCATTGCCACAAGATGCTGCATATCCTAAGGAGTTCTTTGTTGAAGACCTTGAGTATCTGCCAAGGACTATTTATCACATAATAAGGCGAACTCTCTGGCCCATCAAAGGACATTCTCCACATGCCAAGCTGGAAGGTGCAATGAAGACTTTGGTCTTCTATATTCTTCACCACTACCTCGACACCACTGCGCCTCTGACTAACTCGGGGCATCTTTGCGCCCGCAGCTTCATGGCGACTTCGTCAACACTGGCCACCTCGACTCGACATTGACCACGGCGTTCTTCGCACGGCTATCTCGACCACGACTACACCACCCTACGCTCTCAGCTACCTTGACATCGGCACAAAGGGCTACCGCCTTGCTTGAGCAACCTCGTCGGTTTTCACTCCAGCCACGACTTTCGTGATGCATCGGCCATTACGACTTTGGGGGATGTCCAACGGCTTACCTTCGGATTCTTCGCCAGTCTCATTGTCTGCGTCGCTTTTGGCTTGTGCAGGGTTCACATTTTCTCGACCTCCCTCATGGTACGGTCAAAGTGTGAATTGGTATTGTAAGTGCATCTAGTGCCACCCCTAGTTGGTTTTGGAATATTGACGACAAACCTAGTTGAGGTACTAATGTGTTTGTGAGAATTGCAGGATAACACAGGTGAAAGTCCCTCATTGATTCGGTTTTCCTACCAGAGATGACCCCTAAAAATGTATGAAGACATTGATGTCAAAGGTGGTATATGAAGATATTCTCATTGAAGACTATGACAAGAGAAGACATCGCATGAAGCCTATGGAGCTCGAAGACTCAGATCTTTCGTAGTTCTTTTTCTTCTTTATTGAGTCATAGGAACCACCGTACTGTTAAGTGGGGTCCAAGAGAACCAGTCAGAATGACTGAAGTGATGCTTAACCAAAACCTATATCTTCGAGTGAAGACTATGAGAGCGAATCTTGTCCAGAGTCGGACAAGTCAGCTTTGCTTGTAGCCCAAGTAAAGTTGCCGTGTGTGTTTGAAATCTGACCGTTGGAACACGTGTCAGTTCCTTAGTGACCCAGGGTCATTTCGGACAAATCAGGTCGGGTTGCCTAGTGGCTATAAATAGCCCACCCCCTACAACCATAAATGGTTGGCTGCTCAGAGTTAAAGTACGGCTTTTGTCGTTTGAGAGCAACCCACCTCGAAGCCTTTGAGAGATAATTTCTTGCGGGGATAAAGCCCTAACCACCCAGAGCCAAAGAGTGTTAGACATCACTTAAGTCTTCTTATCTGTGTGATCTGAAGACTTATTACACTTGAGGACTGTGAATCCTCCAGTCGGTTAGGCGTCACGTTCTGAGCATCCAAGAGACATTATGGATCGCCGGTGAACGAAGTCTGTGAAGGTTTGGGAGTCTACCTTGAAGACTTACCAGAGTGATTGGGCGAGGTCTGTGTGACCTTAGCTCAAGGGGAATACGGTGAGGACTGGGTGTCCTGAGCTGCGTGTTCAGGACTGGGTGTCCAGGACTGTGTGTCCTCAGGTTTAAATACCTAGCCGCCCTAACCAGACGTACAGTTGTCACAGCAACTGGAACTGGTCCAACAAATCATTGTCTTCAACGAGTCACTGGTTTCATCCTTCCCTTCCCTTTACTTACTGTTGGTCCTTGTGAAGTCATTGTATGATTGCACTATCTTCTGTCTTCACTGAGTGACTGCTTATTCTGATCGGCTTCATAATATCTTCCTACTTGATCCTTACTACCTAACTGCTATTAGTCATTGTGCTTTCACTTCATTGAATACTTGACTATGGTTTGTCTAGTGTAGTCTACCTTCCGCTGCATGGTAATAGGTTTATTTCTATCGTTTGTCTTCGAAACTTCCACGTTTTGAAGACTTTCATAAAAATCGCCTATTCATCCCCCCTCTAATCGATATAACGCACTTTCAGTATAATAATAACCCTTATAGTAGAAGAAAAATATACTTAATTAGTTTCACGGCGGAGCAAAGCGCACGTTACGCTCTGGTGCGACCAGCGTGATAGCCCCGAACCAAGGAACGACGTCAAGCCGGAACTCCGGAAACTAGTGGGTGGCGCCGTGCGTAGGCCTCACTTTTGTCGAGCGAACCCACCGGTCCAACCCCCGGTTTTTGGGAATCTGGGTGTGGTCGGTGCCTACTCGCCCGAAACCAGCAACCAGAGCCCCCTGTTTCCCCCTGCATCTCGCTGCACGCTGGCTGAATCCATTGCCCACGCGCGCGTATATAAACACCTCGCCCCTGCTGCTCGTCGGTGGCACACTGCGTCGACTCAACCTACAGAGTTCAGCACAACCTCAGCTCGCGAGAAATCGACCCATCTATCGGAAGCACAAGACAGAGATGAGCTCGTCGGCGACCAAGAAGGGGGCGTCGCTGGTGGTGGCGACGAGCATGGCGGCCGTGGAGGCGCTCAAGGACCAGGCGGGGCTCTGCCGCTGGGACTACGCGCTCCGCTCGCTCTACCACCGCGCCGTGCTCACCGGCCGCCGCGCCATCCCGGCGTCCCTCTCCTCCTCCTCCTCCTCCAAGGCCGTCGGCAGGGCTGCGCGGCCCAGGCGGTCCGAGGAGGAGAAGCTGCACAAGGCGTACCACGTCGTGTGCTGGGGCCCCAACTGATTTCTAGTACTAGAGGACCCATTTTTGTTCTCCTAAACCCGGTTCAGATTCTCCATTTTTTTTCATTTCCTCTTGATTATCCGTGAATGATGTGTAAATCGAGAGTATATGCTTGCAAGGTCAGTCATGCAGTCGTTCCTCTGATCTGAGGCGAGCTGCCAAGTGATTGATGAGGCAAATATAGGAAAACGGCATTGGTCTGTACAAGGAAAGGAACCACATATCTCTTTGCTCTTGGATCTTACCAATACCCGATGTGTTTCTGATGATGATCAGATCTCACCAAATTTTAACGGTCATCCTAACCGGTTAAATGGCAGGGCACACTGGATTTACAGTGCAGCACATGTAGAGAGGAACAAATATTCAGAACTTTTGCATCCAAACAACAGACAAGTCAGCATCTGACAATAGATATATAGAATTTGGCCGGTACAGTTTACAGGATTCATGCTGGTTGAGCTCCCATATTACATGATTTGGTGTTTTCTCTTGACTTCAGGACAAGAACCCCTTAATGATCATGCCTAAAAGGGACTAAACTCTTGAATCAGCAATAAAGATGGTTGGACAATAAACAAGGGAAAAGTGGGAAAAGATAACATTGTAACTGTTGCAGCTGATTACAGTAATGCTGTACTAAATGAAGATTGAGGAAAACAAAAAGTTACTTGAGCACAGCAAGTCTCAGCCTACTACATTATATTCATAAGGCTTTCTTGCCCAGCTGTTGAACTGAATTATGATCAGTTTGTTCAAACCGAACACCAACAAGGTCGATTCAGAAACTGGATCATAGGATCTTTTGAGGGTCTTAAGGAGTTTAAGGTGCAGAATTTAAGGCCCAGAAAATATAGTATATACTCGATGATAATTCGTCCTTCATGGATTATAGTACTTGGCATCCTGCCTATCCTGCACACACTAGGGGAAAAAAACTGACACATACATAGGTAAGCAAACATGACACTGTTTGATGCTGTCAGCAACCCCCTGAGAGTTATGCCACTGACAGGCTTAACTGAATTTACAATACACCACATGCTACAAAGAACTTGTATTGTAGTCATATGTTTGAGGATTACACCAGCGGAAGGTAAGCTGATTTAACAGTAGAGCACATGTAGAAAGTGACTTCATCCAGCTGCAGACAAGTGACATAGAAGTCAACATCTGATTAAACATATCAGCAGTACATAATTCAGCCAAGATCTGTCAAACTGGGTACAATTCCCAGGATTCATGCATGGGTATTCTCTTGGCGCCAGGAAAGGAACTTTTAATCACCAATGAAGATGGCAATAGTGACAATAATAAATAAGGAAAACTGAAAAATAAAATTGCAACACTCGTTGCCATACCAACTGATTGAGGTACAAGTCAAAGCTAGGGCATAACAAGTCCCAGTCATCATATTTTCTATAAGAGTCTTAAGGAGTTAAGCTGCAAAATACTCCCTCCGTCCGGAAAAACTTGTCCCAAACTTGTCCTTCAAATGGATGTATCTAGCACTAACTTGGTGTTAGATACATCCATTTGAGGGACAAGCTTTTCCGGACGGAGGGAGTATAAGGCCCAGACGACGTACTCCAGAACACAGCATCCTGCCTACCTTGCAGATTAGCTTGTTCTTTGTCTTGCCTAATACTAGTAGTTGCTAGTTTCTGATATTTCGCATTATCTGGTCATAACTCCACAACAAACAAATCATTAAACCTTGACAAAAGCCTCGTGCAACGGCTGGATTGCACTATCATCAGGTTCACTGAGTACTATCTGAACATTCGGTGAGGCCTTTCTTAGAGGCGATAGTTTTCTTTCAAGAATATGTGAATTATTCATATGATCCTTCTGAAGCCATTCTGGGTGATCAGTCTTGGGAGTAAATAGTATCAGTTGGTTGAGACTAGTAGACATCTTCAAGAAAAGGCTTACTAGCTGCATCTCATGGTGGCGCCCCTTGAAATTCATCATGTTGACCAACAGAAGGTTCTCAAAGCCATCACCATCCTCTATTGCCTCTTCCTCTGATTGCCCTCCATCAGATATCTCTTCCCTCGACCCATGTTTCTGTGATTGATTTTCTTCAGGTGACTCTCCCTCTGACAACTCTTCCTCGTGTTCAATTCCCTCTGACAGCGCTTCCTCTAGGTCATCTCCCTCTAACAGCTCTTCCTCTGGGTCATCTCCCTCTGACAGCTCTTCCTCTAGCTCATCTTCCTCCGTTGTTTCTTGCTCTGATAGCTCTTCCACTGACCCATTTTCCTCAGATTCTGATCCTGATGGTTCATCCTCTGGCCTATACTGACAACTACTTGTCGGAAGCTGCAAGAGGGTGTAGTAAGCATTCAAAATAAGTGAGCACATCAAAACCAAGCAACAATACAATGACTACTAACTGAATGCATTTGTCAAGGCCATAAGGCAATCTCTTTGACAGCTTGTATACGAAGTCGAAGCTGCACAAATAACCTCTCCAATCGAGGGCCACAGCAGGCCAACAAAAGTCAAAGGCAATTTATTCACCTGCACAAATAACCTCTCCAATCGAGGGCCACAGCAGGCCACAAGGAAAGTGTAAATGTCGTTTATGTTATCGATCTCCATTGCGAACATCAGTAGCTGAAGCTCTCTCAAATTCAGCAACTTGCATGGTGCAGCGCCTGTGGCAGCTAACCTGGCACGAGCTTTGGCAGACAGTCTCTGCAAGAAGAAGTTTATCAGTAAGACAGTAACTGAGTATTGGGATCAACCGGATAGCATGAAATGCAGAGAGCGACGAACCCGTAGGGCACTGCTGCAGAGGGTAAGCACGGTGAGGTTGGACAAATTGGTTAGCAGTTGAAGCCAGTTTGTGCGCAGCTCGCAATAAGGTCCTGACAATTGCCTCCAGCGGTTAGGTCCTCCGAAGCAGATGTAAAGGTCAGCAAGATTGGCGGTGGCCAGGATGCTGCAGGCCGGAATGTAGGCGCCGCTGTAGTGGAATGAGCGCAGGCTGGACGCATCGCCGGCAAAAATACTTCGGCTTCCGAACCACACTCTGCAAGGGTTAGGCTCCTCAGGTGTGCCCCGGCCGCCGTGACGATGACGGAGAGGAGGCTTTCACAGTAGCGCAGATCGAGGGTGTGGAGGAGGGGGCACGCGGCGACCAGGCGGTTGACCGTGCGGTCGGAGATGCGGACGCAGTGGAGGTGGATGACCTCGAGGGCGGAGAAGGGGTGGGAGTGGGCGGAGAAGGACACGGGGAGGTCGACGGTCACGGCGCGGAGCGAGAGGCGCGCGAGGTGGGGGTCGCCCAGCGGGAGCCGGTAGTCGAAGAAGATGTTGAAGACGCGGTTTGAGAGGTGGACGTGCAGGTCCTCGACGGCGCAGGCGGCCGCGTAGTCGAGGCAGCGGCGGAAGTGCTCGGCCTTGAGCTTGCCGATGTGGAAGGAGAGGGCGAACCGCTGGAGGCGCCGCCGCCTGCGCCGCTCCAGGGTTTCGAGGAGCGGATGGGGGGAGTCGTGGGTGCCGAGGTGGAAGTCGAGGGAGGAGGGCGCCGGCCAGCGGTGCGTCCAGAGGGAGCGCCACCGGGTGGAGAGCGCGCCGGTGCGGATGGCGGATTTGAGCGGGAGCAGGCAGAGGATGTGCAGCTGCAGCGCCTCCGGCAGCTCCGAGATGCGGTCCTCTGCCGCCTCCGCGCCTGCTTCTACTTCCTCCTCCTTCCGTCGCCGCTTCGTGCCACCGTCCAGATCCAGATGGGACACCGCCGCCGCCATTCCTCCCGTTTACCGCCGACGGCTCACCGCTCCGTCGGACCTCCGGTTAAGAGCATCTCCAACGGACGCCCCAAACGACGCGCACGGGGCGGTTTGCCGCGCTCCAGCGGCCGCGGGAAACAAGCGCGCGCCGAAACCGTTTGCGCGCGCGCGAAAAGGCGCCAGCTCGCGCGCAAGATTTGGCGCGCCGCTTCGCGCGCCTATAAAGCTGCGCGCCGCTTCGCCGCTTCGCCACACGCTTCTCCACACTTCCTCTTCCCCTCTTCCTCTCCCTCTCTGCCACGCGCTGCTCGAGCGCCCCGCCACCGACGCGCCGCCGAGGAGCGTCCTGCTACCGCGGCGTCCGCCTGCGCCCCAACGGCTGCTACACCGCGGAGATACGCTCCGGCGAACTCCAGCTCGGCCTCGGCACATACAGGACGGCGCGCGAGGCCGCCCGCGCGTACGACGCGGTGGCGTGGCGCCTAAGCCAGCCGCGCGGCCAGATGAACTTTCAAGATGTGTACACGCTCCAGCAAGCGCTCAACCTCGCCCCTCTGCCTCGTCTGAACACGGCGGAAGACCGTGCGGAGCACGCCGAGCGGCAACGCCGCCTCCTCGTCGCCCAGGAGGACGAGCGGGTCATGGCGGAGTGGCGCCAGCGCCACCCGGAGGATGTCGCCTACGAGCAGGCCTACTGGGCAAGGCGCCGTGAAGAGGACACACGAAGGCGCCGCGAGACGCGGTTGGAAAGGCGTCAGCGGAAGGCGTTGGCGAATGCGCAGTCCGACATCGTTGCAGCAGGTGGGCAGTCGTTCTTCGCGCCGAACGATGATCGGTGGCTGGACATCTGGCTAGACACCTCGGACGACACCGCCGAGGATGATAATGGTGATGATGATAGCGACTTAGAGTAGTTTCTATCTAGTTGCGCCGTAGTTTATCTATGCTTTCGAACTATCTATCTAGTTGCACCGATGTAAAATACCTATGTATCGTTTTTTATTTATGCAATCTATCTAGTTTTTATTTTATCTATGCGTTCGAAAATTAAAAAAAATGTTGTGTGCGCGCTGCATTTTTTGCGCGCTGCTGGAGCGGCGCGCGCGCTGCATTTTAGCGCGGCTGCTGGAGCAGGCGCAGCGTGTCGCGCCAAACCAGGCGATGGGCGCGCGCTAAAGCTGTTTTTTGCGCGCGCCGCGTTGGGCGCGTGTTGGAGATGCTCTAACGCTCTCTTTGTTTTGGGCCGAAAACTTCCGGCACAAAACACTTCCGCGGTAGGAATTGGGCATATCGGTTTCGCGAGTGGTGGTTTTGGGGAGAATATATATTTTTCAACAGAACTAAAAAATATATTTTTCAACAAAAATGAAGTTTGCACCCCTCAAAAAGAAATGAAGTTTGGCAGCACAGTTTTTTTTTTAAATATTGTTGTGCAAGAATTAGCTTTTCTTTTGACTTTGGGAAAAGAATCCTTTAATACCAAAGAGGGAATAAACTCCTAAATCACCAATGAAGATGGTAAATACATTAATAAAGCGGGGCATAAACATTTTTCGGTAATACATTAAGGAATATTGAGAAAACATAGCATTGCAATTATTGTTGCTATTTCAGACTTCCTTCGATGCCAATAAAGTTTAGTCCACCTCGATGAATGAAATCCACAGCTTAGGGGTGTGTCAAGTGAAGTAGGGATGGATGGGTTTGTGTAAGTTGAGGATGCTAGAAAACAGCAAATAGGATTATCTCCATACCCCTAGAAACAACAATTGATAAACATGGGTAATGGGGTGTGTGTAGAGATCAGTGACACTCCCTCGTGGTGCTTGCCTGCCGGATTATTAGGCATGTCTATTTTTTTCCCTAGCTATAAGCCCTATCACTTTGACATCTCCCCTCTTGTTGATCTCTATGAACACACCATCCTTCATGTCCATCAATATTGTTTTTAGGTCTATCATCGATATAAGGAACATGAAAAAAAAACATACTGGTGTTTCCTAGCATCTTCAGGTTACACAACCATCCATGCCTACTCGATAAAACACCCCCCTAAGCAATGGTTTCCATTCATCTAAGATGAACCGCACCATCACAAAGCTAAAGGAAGTTTGGGCCTTTTGGCAACTGCTTTGGCGTCGACAATAAGGAAGCGCTAGCAACATCAACTATTGCTAGCAAATCCTAAACCCCAGACTAGCCATTTCCTCATCCACGACCTATCTTTGATAGCAGGTCGCGATCTGCATTCACAAAAATAATTAAAAGGAGATCCTGACCAAGGGGTTGAGAGGGATCAACGGGAAATGTACATAAGTGTAGAGATTATTCGAGCCAAGAAAGATAAATAGTGCATATCTAGTTGCATTTATTTTTTCTTTTTTTTGAGAAACCAATAGGAGATATGTCTATTCATTTAGAATAAGAGAGTTGTCTAGCTTATTACGAAAAATCGGGCGAAAACAACTTTGAGATTTTTTTTTGCAACTTCAAAATATTGTTTTCACATGGTTTTCACTGGTTCCCACCGAATCTTGATCTCAATAAGATATTCTCGCATGTGTGTGTGTGCGCGTGTGCGTGTGCGTGTGCGTGTGCGTGCGTGCGTGCGTGTGTGTGTGTGTGCGCGCGCGCGCGTGCGCGTGTGCGTGTGCGTGTGCGTGCGTGCGTGCGTGTGTGTGTGTGTGTGCTTTGACTTGTCCTAAGATGACCCATTGCTGGATTCCTTCATATTTTAAATTGGAGAGCAAGGTGTTTGTGAGGCAAGTTGCGAATCTTTGCAGAGAGTGTTTGCATGCTAAGGTGACTATCTCCTCCAAGACACTCTACATGAGACTTTCCTAGCTAACACTTCCTTCACAACCTTGCAATTAGGGCAAAAACTTTCCACCTTGCCTTGTGATTTTGTGTGGCTGTGAATGACCAAGTTTGTGGTTTATTTTGTTCATGTGTGACTACTAGGTGCTGCCAAATTATTTGAGAATTTTCAGAGCTACCAAAATGGTAGTTCCTTCACAATAGCGACCTAGGGCATACGGGCTTTACCAATTAATGCAAGACTTTGCCTTGCCCTCATTGAGCCAATCTTTTGCCCATGTATACTATAGGCACAATGATAACCTACAATTAAAATTAAAAATTGTTGAGGTGCCTAAGTATTCCTTGGATTTATTTCCCCAAAAGTGGCAGAAACTGTAATTGTCTCTGGAAGAGAAATATTGCTTTTGCCATGGCAATATTGTGTCACTCCCTTGATCCATATGGATTTGGGAGGCTCTTCGAATATTGGGGTAGACTAGATCAACAAAGAAAGTGAAGTTTCCTTTGTGTTAATTCAGAGCTAGGGTTTCAAATTCTAGATAACTAGGAATTGAGATGGGCAGGTCTTGGCTGTGCTGTGATCCAGGTGTAAGCAAGGGCGAGGTGAACTTTTATTACAAAGTTTAGAAGAAAATGTTTGGAAGACTGTCAAAAGTTAATAACAACACAAAAATCAAAAAGCTCTAATTTTTGGGGTGTTACACAAGTCGACGTCGGCACAGTAGCCGATGGGCATGACGAGGTGGGGGTCGTGTTTGTGGAACTCGTGCATGCGCTACATTCCATTGTGGTCGTTGCTTCACCGCCACCTTCATCCCGCAGCCGCCCACCTTCCGTGCATCAAATTCCATTGTCAAATCCAAGGTTTTGTGAATTAGTTGTTTGGCATATCTCTCGTATAGGTTCAAATCCAAGTGGGAACTGAAGCATCTTCTTATCCATGACTTAAAAAGTCTCTCAAAACCCTACCACTTTGATTCATTTTAGTTTTGAACTTATTTGATGATTATTCTTGGCACACCGTACCTAAAACTTTGTTCACTCCGATTGGGAATTCAACCAAGTTAGCCATGCCTCAAACCTAATTACGAACATGTCCTTAGTATTTTTCTAACAATAATATTGGATATTGTTCTTTTTCATCTTTTATTGGATTTTATTTGAAGTTGGTGTTTATTAGGATTATTCTTTTTATCATCAGATTATAACATTGATAAGAAGAGTAGACGAGGAACATACCTTCAACTACATCAGCTACACGCAAGTAGCGCATGACCATCCTTGACCCATATTTTTCATCTTTTGCATGATTATGTTTTAAAGATAGTAGTAGCATGATTTTTAACCAATTTTGCTAAATGATATTCTGGTAGGTGAGCCTATAGGTATTCCATGCCATGTACCCTTGTAGCAACAAAATGTAATACTATCATACAAGTGTTTAACATTTACATAGTATGTTGTGTCTGCCCTATAGCTTGTTGTTTAGGCTTTACACAACAACTACTAGGTGACAAATGTTAGTCAGAATGTCCATCGAGGATGTGCATGTCTTCAAAATTTCCAGAGATTGAAAATGAGTGCCAACATTTTGACGAAACCTTGATCCATTTCCGTTTCGTCAAATTCCGACACTCAATATGTCAACGTTTTAGAAAAGGCCATGTCGATTTTTTTGTCGACTCGTAATTTGTTATTCTTATTTGTCAATTTCAACGCAACAAACAGAGTGCCCCAACTATTTCGACACGAGGGGTTTGTGCGCCAATGTTGGATTGCACACCAATTGCTTTTACCTCACGCTTTTGCAGGGAAACAAATGGATGACGGTATATATGTTTTAAGAATTATTGCACATAATTTATTCATAAGCATGTATTAAGGATTTTTTCTTAATAATGGTAATTTTTGTTCTTTCTTTATTACGACTTTACTGCATCCCATATCTTGCAAGGCCTGACTTCTTAAAAAAGTTGAAGGTCTCCATGGATTAGGAAACTAGGACCATTGCCTACCTCAAGACTAAAGAGGGATTTTTTATTTCAAGTCTACGATTCATAACGAAAAAGAGTGTACTTATTTTGAGTGTTCTAATTGGAGGGCATCTGCCAAAGCTTACAAATTTGAGGAAGGGATGTACTCCACTTTGATATTAGCAAATATTCTGATTCTGATCTTGACATCTGTGTGGATTTGGACAACATTTCAATCCTTCCTCCGTGTATGTCTCTTAAACATACCTGGTAATTAACTTGTATATCAGTCAAAATACATTATCATTTATAACTAACTAATCTTGCTTACATATTATTGGACAGCTTACTTCTGAGAACCGAACAACTTGGAAGATTGTATACAACACTTACTATACTATCGAGACCGCACTTACCTGGGAGGATAAAATGTACCTCTTCTCCTTTGTTGATGATATTGAATGTCTTAAGGACACTTATAATGCCAGACGAAATGATGCACCATACATGCCACTAGTGCATGCCTTGAACAAGGCCAACATTCAGAACAAATACATGGTAAGAATTGTATTCAGTTTCATATTTTTCATACATTCTTTGTGAATTAAAAATAGTAGCGAGAGTGGCGTTTTGGCACATGGGAGCGCTCTTGATTTTTAAAATGTGTTTTAAACATATTTTAAAATGTCAAAAAAATCTAAACAAAAACTTGGCGCGCACATCTCGATATTGTACATGCTCACAAAGTCGTTTCGTGAAAAACCGACAACTCATATATGTCGCGCGTGAAAAAGACAAAATCCGGTGTTAAAAATGCTTTTCACAAGACATCATTTTGGCTTTTTTACACAAGCCACTAAAAATGACTGTTTTATCCGAAACTTGACGTGCACACATATAATATCGAGATGTATGCGCCAAATTTTTGTTTGGAATTTTTTCACACTTTGAAATGTTTTTTTCACATCCAGGAGCGCGCACTCCCGGGAGCATCAACGGATTTCCGGTGCTTACTATGTTACTAGGGGTTGGGGCGCCACCTTGTGGCGCCTCCTGAGAAAAAGTTGGGGCGGTGCCAGGTTGGCAGTCCCCATTTCAATTGTTTTTTTGCAATCTTGGTAACACATAAGCATGACATGTTAGTAAAAAGTTCCACTACAAATTTTGGAAGTTTATGATGACGGAGGAGATTCATCTTTGCACCTCCTATTCACAGGTTGAAGCCTCTGCTAGCAACGGATGTTTACGACGATGCAGGAAATGCCGTCTTTGCTCCTTCTGTTCACCGGCTGATCCATGAGATGCTTCGCAGCTGCCTGTGTGTCCTTGATGTCATTGATCTCCATCAGATAAATATGCCCATCTAATTGAAAACATTGATAGTCCACCTTACTATCTAGCAAGATATTTTCAGTCCTTTTCAAAGGAACCAAACCATTTGCAGTTGACAGTTTATACAAATACATACCCATGATTATTACGATGACATGTACACATTATTTTGTCTATCCAACAAACAAATTTCCATGACAAGCAAACAAGGCAAGCACCAAATAGTGCATGAACCATATCAGGAGGAGACGAGAGAGACCCAACAGCGGCGTCGCTTACCTTTTATATGCTGGTAACCATATCAGTCATCGCAGTCGCCTCCCGCTGCCTCGACCACGACCACCACCGTCGATCAACACCGTCTTGCACCGAACTATCATATTCATGTTGGTACTAAGAGAATTTTCGTCATACAAGGATGTGCTTCTGCAGCTAACATGCATCTACAAAAGACCCTATATAGAATATGTGATCAAATTTATTCCTCTCCAATGTCCATAATTGCCATCTCCTCCCTATGTTCCTAACACTCTTAGATTCTGACATGAACATGCTACTAAAATGACGTTTGGTGTAAGTGATACTATTTTAGAATGATAAAATAAACTGCTCTTGGTTGTTGTCTCACACAATGGAATCGATTACATTATAACCAACATGAGCAAGCCATCATTGATTTACTACTTTTGTACTTCTAATCCCCCATTCTTTAACAAACTTGTAATTCTTCTTTCTTATATTGATCCAGATTATTTCATGGTGTCACTTAATTCATAGTACCAATTTTCTTTTAACATGGGATAATTATAGATACTAACCCTGAAACAAATTGATGGTTAACTTGACTGAAGCTAGATTCTATTTTCTGAACCAAAGATCAAGTAAACAGTACAAGTCGCTCATAAATTATTTGACTAAGATATGTTCATGGTATCTCCTAGTCAAGGTTGTACCTGATGTTGACTGGAATAAAAAATAATCAAGACATTAATTAGTACCATCCTAAAAGATTTGATTGTTGCAGCCGAACTCTAAATACAATTAGTGCCTACATCTAGTACCTCCGGTTCCCTTGCTCCCATACATGTCATGGACAGCTCTCTATTGTACAGTATTGACACAAAATAATGAACATTCGATTAGCTTGAATGAAAATAATGAACAAGCAAATCTTGGTACTTTAGATTAATCCGGTCAGCACACACTAAAGGTATCACACAGAAGTATCAATTAGTAGCCAACAAATTTAGTATTATGCTAATCACATCGAATCAGGAAGAAGATCACGAAACAAAATTCATAACTAAAAGTATTAAGAAAACTTCTGTCATAGGATTAGAATAGAATGCAAAAGGTTAAGAAGCACCAAAATTATGCTTGATGTTATGGACACCTGAAGTAACTGTGAAAGGTCAAACAATAATCCCACATGGCGGAGAAGCCACCGCCGACGTCCTTGTCGTGGTCCAGCCGCTCCTTGATCTTGCGGAGTCCTTCAGCCCAGGCCTCTAGTCCACTATTAGGATCTTCACTTTGCATCCGGCCCTGACCATCTTGTTCACACTGATCACCTTTCCAACACCCTTAGAATTCGGTAGAAACAAAAGAGGAGAAGGCGAGGACGTGTGTCAGTCATTCTGAAACATACAACGTACATACAATCCTAGGAATTTGCGGCAAGAGCATGTGGTGCAAGAGCAACTTGGCGGCTGGGAAGTTAAGAGTCGGAGAATTATTATTGACCTTCTAGATGTGCACACGGCCGGTGACGGAGGGCTCGAACCTGTCGAAGCAGATCAGGATGCGGTTGTGATGCAGCAGCGGGAGCAGCTACTCCTGCTGACAAGCTCCTCAGCGGTGCTCCGCAGCGTCTTCGTGCACTCCTCCACGCCCATCAAAGCCGTCATAGTGCTCCGGCCGCGTCTGTCTGTCTTTGCCTCTAGTAGTCCTGCGTCCTTCATTTCCTTGCCCTTTCTTTTTTGAGTTCTGCCTTTGAATTTGTGAAGGAATCTGTTGTCTGAATCCACCTCTCCAACTCGATCGCATTACGATCTATTTGGTCTAGAACATAATGACTGGTGGCACCCTTGTGCAGGTCTTCTCCAGCTGCCGTTCGATCCTTCCTAGTCGATCCCCCAAACACCTCCCCTGACTCGAGAGAAAATCCGGCGGCGGCGGCGGCGGCGTTGGCACTGCGCGTGCGCTTCATCTCCTTTGCCTACTCATGGTCATCGACGAGAGGAGCGGAAGGGAAACAGAGGATGGCCGATGTCATGGATCAATAAAATAATTACATAAAAATGAATTTTAGTGAACAAGAGTCCTCACGTGAGATTGAAGTAAGAAAATCGTTTGAGTTCACCTTTGATCTGCAATAGCACATTTAGGAATACCTGATTTCTTCTTCAATCATGCAAGTACTCAGGACAAAAATACTCCCAGCTCATTGGTGAGCAACCTTACTGAACCTCCTACATATAGGAAAAGGATGATTTCAGGAGGGGAAATGACAGCAATAGCTATAAGGCATGGCCCACTGTATGATATTGGTGCCATTTGCACATTTGATACAGCAGTTCTAGCCATAAACAAAAGATGACACACTATATAAAGTCAGGTAAGTGTACACTCAAATACATCCCTACATGGAAACAAAGCCTGCAAAGCACACATATTAGTGAACATGTTTCAACTTTCTTTTCTTATTCGCATTCGGGAAGGATCAAAGAGAACATAAGCAAACCTTCAAAGGAGTAAATTGCAAAAAACCATCACAATTGGGGACCCTAATTCAAAAAACCACCACCTTTCGATTTTTTTTCAAATAACCGCCACGATTGTGCTGACAGTTTTCAGAAAACACCGATCGATTGATTAGAGCCGTTTGACAACGAATCTGACGGGTAGATCTTATTGTCAGGTCAACCTGGCATATGCCAAACAGAGTGAGGAGACGGACGTTAGGTCCTGTTGAGTAATTTCCTCAAACACCTAGAGGGCATCCCGTCGGCTGCCTAGCTCGCCAGTGGCAGTGTAGGAATGGGCTGCGAGTGACTTGAGTGCGAGGTAGCGCGGCCGCAGGCAGAGAGGCGGCGCCGGACCAGGCGCTCATGGGGTAGTCGGGGCGCGGGGCGGACCAAGAGCTCGTGCTCTCGGCCATGGTGCTCGGGAGGTCGCGGGCAACGGCGAAATAAGGGGGAAGGAGATGGCCCTCATGAGGGATCTCGGCGCCGGACCAGGGCGCCCACGGGGTAGTCGGGACGCTGGGCAGAGTTCGCGTTCCTGCCATCGCTGCGGCGTGCCCGTACTCTGTAGCAGGCGGTAGCTCGAGCCGCCTTGCGTGGCCGCTGCTGATGGTCGCGTGCCCGGGCACGGCTAGTGCTGCTGCTCGCGGCCCGTCGCGTGGCCGGTGCTGATGGTCGCGTGCCCGGGCGTGGCCGGTGCTGATGGTCGCGTGCCCGGGCGCGGCCGGTGCTGCTGCTCGCGCGCATGGGCGCGGCCGGTGCTGCAGCTCGTGCCCCCGTGCGCGGCTGCTGCTGCTGCTGCTGCTCGCGCCCCCGTGCGTAGCCGTGGCCGCTGCACTTGCTCGTGCCCTTGCGTGGCTGCTCGCGCCCCCGTGCCTGGTCGATGCCGCCGCTGCTGCTCGCGCCCCCGTGCCTGGGCATGGTCGCTGATGCGGCTCGCGTGCAGGAGCATAGATAGACAAGGTGGAGGGAGATCACGGAGGCAGAGACTCGCGAGCCGGCCGGCGGCTGAATCCGGTGGTGCGCCGGTCAGATGCAGGTGTGATTATTTCCCCCTGTCAACGCTTGTGGAGGAGGAAGTATAGAGGCTGACGTGCGGGTCCCATGTGCAGTTTACTGTACAGGCCAAACACCGTGAGATTTCAGTGCCACATCATCACTTACATCGCCCCCATCTGCCAGAAACGTTGTTAACATGTGTTTAGTGACCTATCAGTGTTTTTTGAAAACTGTCAGCAGAATGGTGGTGGTTATTTGAAAAAAAATCGAAAGGTGGTGGTTTTCTGAATTAGGGTCCCCAATTGTGGTGGTTTTTTGCAATTTACTCCCTTCAAAGAGAACATAAGCAAACCTTAAAATAACCTCACGATCAAACAAAATACACACAATTTCATATATTTTTTCTAAGGAAAATGTCTCACAAAAAAAACTACAGTAGCAAATAAATAAAATGCAAGGCCAACTGAACAGGAATATTGCCATATCAGATCAACAGACGCACAATAGATTTTATTTTCAAATAAATATAGGGCAGCATCACAACTTCGGTTCAGATAAGCAGATGCAGAATTGCAGACGCAGCTGCAGCAACAGTAATAAAGCACAAACTTAACACACAAATTCGAGATCACACAAGAGACACTTAATAGTAACTTATAACTATGATTCCTCTTATTAATAATGACAGTACTAAATAGGATAGTCTTCTGATGGAGATCAGCAATACAGTCTTCCTCCCAATCACGCTGAGAGGACTTCACTTATGCAGCAGCAGCAGCATGCTATATATCATCATTTCTCAAGTCTTCTCATCGTCTTCCTAAAATAAGAAAATCGAATCGAATGTCACCACATGATCATTTATTTATAAGAGAAGCGCTGCCACAATTTAGTACAAACCTTAAACTTTCCTCGCTGAGCTTGTAGATGCCTCAGCCTCCTGCTACGGCGCGTTCCGGTTCCGAGCTAGGACAGGCTCCTCCTGTACTGAATTCACTGGAGTTTCAGCTGACTGGTCTTCAAAGTCTTCATCATACTCCTCATCAAGTGTGTCTTCATAAGCGTTCACCTCAACCCGGTGTGCAGGATCCCTCCTATCCCACCATAGCCCGTACAACACTGAGATCCTTCCTGTGTGTTGTTTGTGATAAGCTCCAATGTGCAACCAAACTGCCGATAATTTTCGGCGAACCACTCCAATAGCAAGGACATCCCAAGTTCCCAACCACCTTCAGGTCTGCAGATGTTTCCTTATCCTTGAAGATGCCCTGATCTGCCTCTTGTGCCGTGTTGAAGTGGTGTACCACAGTTTCTCCTGTGACAGAATTCCGTGTTTCTTCATACTTTTATTCATCTCATGGATTCTTATTAATCTCAAAATCATCTTGCTATGATTGCTGGTACTAATTTTTTGAAGAATGGAATCACATGGCTTATAGAGACCACTCCTTCCCTGCCAGCCCTCTGGGATTTTCAGCAAATACCTTGTAGGCGTACATAATCAAAATCTGCACAAGCAAAGACGATAAGTTCTGGGAACAGGGCACTGGAAAGAGGGGAGAATCAAGAAGTGGCGAGGTTAATCTCCTTACTCCATTTCTTAAGTAGTCCTATCTCAACTGGTCACTGGGTTGTGGGCTGTAGATATTTTTCCTTGTCATGGTGCCATCATTTTCTTTTGTTAGAAGAAAGATTTATACATGAGGGGAAAGGCGGTGTTAATTCACATACGATGCAAGTCTAATAGAAAATTCACACGACCAACCACATAGCAACACATCCAACAGGGCACAACAACTCTCCACAAATGGACCACCCACTTACAACTGGGTCCCAAGCAGTGCCTCTAGCCCCAATGCACACACACACCCCTTTCCAGGGAGTTCAATAGTTGCCTGGATTTTAATGATGAAAATACCATACTATTCATTTTAGGAATCATAAGCTCATTAAATTATCATTTGACAAAATAAAAAACAAGGTCATTTTTGTCCACTCAGTTTACCATCCAACCAAAAGCTACTCGATGTATGATAGGATCATGTCAGCACTACAATGGGGGCAAACCAACCACAAGCATCAGGAACATATCAAAATCAAAACAATTTCTGAATTATTATTATTCAGATTGATGCTTATGAATGAAAGCTGCTTACATCATGGATATTGTCATGCTAATGCAGAATTGAAAGTATCCTATCATCTTCTGTAATGTACCTTCCGCATAGAAAAGTAAAGTGCCAGTCAAGCAACAAGCACATATTATATCCAGATAGTGTTAGATCAGGATGTACAGTGAAATAAGAAGAAGAAAGGCAAGACCATTTAACATGAACAATCATATCATTGATTTTTTCTGCAAGGAACCCGGATAATAGTTCAGCACTCAAATCATGGTAGGCAGATAGATCTCTGAGAGACATTTGTTGGGATGGAAATAGCTCTACACATCAACCAGAACCTGATCTGAAAATGGGACGGATAAAAACACAACCACATTTAATATACATCATGGCAAGAACAATATTGAGCATCTAATACTGTGGAATTATATAACATGGTTTTATACATTTATACGTCAGGAATTTAATCTGAACTATAAATTCCTGACGCCAAGCTATAAAATTATATCATCCTGAATTGATTACCAAGAATCTATGGGGCAACAATAAAAAAACATTACTTTATATGAGTCTGTCTACCTAAGTTCGTATTTATCCAAAAGGGCCTAATTTAGTAATGGTAACACTTTTCTCGATGCTGGATTTTTTTTGCTGAAGTGTTTGGAAATTAATCACATTTACACTAAAAAAATATATTGTGTAGCTAACCTTGAGGTTGTTCGGCAATTCCAGAAGTAAATTTACAAAATTGCACTAATTCATGCAGTACGCTGCCAGGCACCTCAATGAAGGTGTTAACTATTTATTGTAGTGCAACCAGATCAATTTCCTTTCAAAAATGAGCTGAGCTCCCATGTGACACTTGAATAGGTGATGCATGCAGGCCAATGAATGAATGGATTTTATCAACACTTCCTTTTCACTCTGTATATAAACCTCACATCAGCATGCACACCTGAAAAACTAACTTTCTTGTAACCTGAGAGATTATTTCTTCTGCTTTTACTACTACGCCTAATACTTGATACGTCGCCTATAATAAGCATAATATAATAAGTTGACATCATGCAAATGATCTGACAACCAAACTAACACCTGATCCCCATTCATCATAAGCTGCAGGATTTCAACTTCACATTTATCTAATAGGTTTCACTAAAACAGAAAATAATAAAAAACGTAAAATTTATGGGTCTGCTTCCTGCCCGATGTTGTACACAATGCATTGCCCATCGATTTGTTTGCAAAATAAATCCTTGTTTCTAGATCTGCTGCCCTCCCAGAAAAGGGATCATTTCTTACTGGAGCGAACAGGGGAGAGACCGTCAGCAGTGAAAGGCAGAAAAAAGGTAGTAAAGAGAGAGGGAGGAGGTGGCTTCACCTTGAGTGGTAGGGGAGGCCGCCGAATAGCCGACCGAAGCCCTCCTTCCTCACTGCGGTCGGGTATGCCTCTTTGAGGAAAAAAATAAGAAAGGATCCTAGTTTATTTGTTATAAATTGTAAGCTAGAGAACTACACAAATATCTGTGAAAGAATGATATGAGAACATTATTTACTTCAACCTGAACACAAGGTCATCCTAAATCATGACCATTGCAAGCACGCCATGTAAGTTAGATACTTCTAGAGAGAAAGGATAACTTTTGCAGCATTAGTTCGCAGCATATGGACTTCACAAAGTACATATGCTGCTGAGAACTCTTCTGACCCCACCCCAAAACAAATGGTGCCATTTTATCCATATATTTAAATCAAATAGTAAGAAGTATGCTCAGTATATCATGCAGTGCAACAAACTAAAATAAGAGAACTTTAGTAATAAAGTTATAATCGAAAGAACATCCAGATTTTGCTTAGTTTGTGATCTGTAAACACTAAACGGCGGCGCAGTTGCATGAAGCAACACCCTATTCTAACATGAAAAGCTGCTTAATTTGCCTGAAGGGCTTATACCTGCAAAGAACATGAAGACTCAGGCCACTTCTGCTCTTTTATGCCGTAGTTTCTCAGCCACACCAACCATAGCAACTTCCTCTTCTAGTTTTCTTTTTTGCAAGAACTTCCTCTTTTAGTTGTCTGAGCCTGAAATACAATAAGGGGCATAACAAATGAAATAGTTCGCTGTAGTGTCGTCTAAAGCATCACATATTGTGCATCAACTGAAATGCAATTGAAATAAGGAGACGAGGGGAGGCTTGCATGCGAGAGCAATGATCGATGGGTCGACGTGTTTTTAACTTTGTCGCCTTCAGCACAGTAAATTTGACGTGGCTATTGCGAGAGGGCGCCCCTTACGCGTAGGTTAATGTGTTTGATGATGTAGCCCTTCTGTCCAATGAATACAGAAGATTTAACTATCAAAAAATACAGTGGACAGTTTGCCAGAATAGAATCTATACTTTTATTAAGATAAAAACAAGCAGTCAAGCAATATTTTAGAGCAATTGTACAGTTGATCTCATAAGGGAGTAAGAACATCATCAGCCAAAGTAAAATTTCAGAGGATGTTCTGAAGATGAAACAACAGGGGACTCACTATAGAAAATTTCAGTGGATGCTACAGAGGATGTTCAGCCTGAAGATGAGAGGATCACGTGGAATCACGTGGTGCAGTGGCTCTCCTCCTCATCATCTGCAGCGACGCCGCAACCCTCGTCGCTCTCCTCTGTGGCAGCGCCGCCCCTCCTTCGCCACGGCGACCGCCGCCCTCCACCTTCTCGTCCGCGCTGCAGCGCTCCATGAGGCGGAGCCACGCGTTGAGACGAGCCGCCGGAACCTGCCAGAGCCTCGCCGACGACGAAGGTGACGCCGCGCGCGAGACCCTAGCCATGGCCAAGGGTCAGGAGCGAGGGCAGAAGGCCTATAGCGACGGATTTGGACGGATGGGACCAATGAATGGGGCCAGGGGAGGTCGTTGGTGTGTCACCCGCCGCCGGGACTCGCCGGAATCGGACGGCACATGGGTGGTGGCGGCGGCGGCGAGGAGTCGCGGGGGGAGAGAGATCGTAAGAGGAGAGGCGACGAGGGGAGGCTTGCGTGCGAGAGCAAGAATCTATGGGTCGACGCGTTTTTTACCTTTTTCTCTTCGGCACAGTAAATTCGACGTGGCTATTGTTTTTTTAAAGATCCAGCACTGCTGGCTTTTCATTGATTAAGCAGGGAGCATGCGGAAAAAAAAAATCATGATCAAGTGATCATGCTGGGGGTTACAGAGTTGGCGCCACTAGAGGGGTCGCCATTTACCTAAAAATTGAACAGAGATCAGCCTGGGTCACCAAGTGGTGTTTCCAGACATTTGGCTCCGGCAAGCCTCCAGGAATCCATGTCTTGCCTGATTGCTGCAAGGATTTCAGCACTCTGACGCTGGCGATCTCTGAAGGTTCTTGCATTCCTCTCCAGCCAAATATGCCAGGCCACCAGCATCATTGTAGACTGCACCCTTTTCCTGTTTGCCATTCCTGCTGCGCGCATGGCTATTGTGAGAGGGCGCTCCATACGCGCACGTTAATGCTTCTCGATTATTGTGTTCTTGCAATAGAAGCTCCCAAGATGTGTCGTGCCTAAGATGATGGATGCGCATGGTGATATGACACTTATCTTCCATGATAAAAGACCAATTTCGACGACACCTACTCAACTGTACCAGATTGATGCATCCTATTTAATTGTGGAGGCGAATACTGAAGGAGTGCAATTTGGAAACTGGATCTAGGTTAATGTTTGTGGTGCATCATGGACATGCAGATATTTTCCTATTCTTCACAAACACTAGATCGGTAACGCGCCTTGGCGCGAGGGTGTCGGTCCCATCATTGTGGTTATGCAGGTAATGCTCAAGTTAGTACTAATTCAGGTTTAACATACTTACTCAAACAGTATATAACAAAATAAAAGTAAGAAGAAACATTCACATGTGATAGAAGCAATGAGTTCAACATCACCATGAGATTATCATAAGGCAGCATCGAGTTTAGTACTATTTATGTACACATCATTATTGAAGATCAAGAAATCTTATCATTTCATTAGAAATGATAGCTATTTTCTATCTATATGGTACTACAGGCAGCAAGAGCTATTAATAAGAACATAGGTCCATGCTCAGTATCTTTCACACTCAAGGCAATCTTCAAAATAGAAAGAATGTAAGATAACATACATTCTTTCTTCTTGCCAGAACCCTTCACTTTCGCAGCATGCTCTTCAGCTGCCGCCTTCTCCGGTTCAGTTTTCTCTCCAAAAAGGTCGACATTGCTGTCATCCAGACAGAAGTTATTTTCTCATGTTTTTGCAATCCAATCTCCAACAATACATTGTATAAAACCCATTAGTTGAAACATCAAATGAATATTAGAAGCTCAAATGCAGCCTGCTAATTTTTTATGGCAATGAACAGAAGAAAAAATCAAAGATGATGTCACTTGTGCCATTGTGCATCATTGGCCGCTGAATGGCAGCTGATAATACTGTCAGTGGCGCCTCAGGTCGCTGATCGCGAAACTCTGTCCTATTTTTAATGATAGGAGAGGAGGGTGACAAAATGGCTGGGAACTTGTAAGAAAAGCCATCAGAGACAAATCTTTTGATCCTCATAAAGAAAGTCCATCAGAAAAAATAGTACCAAGCTCCTCTTAAATTTCAAGAGATATTCTAGCAAAGCAAAGAGAGACATTATAGCTATAATTAGTGCTCTGAAGCATGTATTCTGAAGTATTTCGAAGAGATCATTTTATTCCCTTTTACCTTCTACATTACATCAATAATTAGTATTCTGAAGGGGATAACTAAAAGCAATTGCGTCTCTTGGTAGCTCTTATGATTGTAGGAAAGGCCACAAGGGAGATCCCAAAGTGGGCATCAATTTTGTACCTGCATGTAATTGCAGCAATAGAGTGCTCTGCTATTGGTGATGTCTTTTTTAAACATCCTCAGCAGTTACCTGAATAAGCAAAGGAGAATACTAAAGAAAGGATACAGTTTATTAAGGACAAAAAAGAATAATAACAGGCCGGCAAATGAGCCTAGGATGGAAAACAAATTATGGATGTCATTCTTTTTTTGCGATTTAATTATGGATGTCATTCTTTCCCAGCTATTTTTGGGTCATGAAAAAGGAAGATACAGTGTATGAAGATACAAAAGGACAACAAATTATGGCATGTCATGCTTTCTCAGCTACTATATATGTGTAGTATATTCTTGCCGAAGCTTGAGGAGGAGAAGAAAAGCACCTGCTGGCTGCAGTTCGAGCAACAATATTATGTAGTTCTAGCCTGACCATGAACAATGCTTCAATTATAGGTGGCACGACTTGCCGCGCGTTGCCCGCCAGACGCAACCAGACATGAATAACCATTTTGAAAGATCGTTGAGCTACACAGGCACATACACAAGCTATTTGATCACACTTGGAATTGTCTCAACTCATAAGCTATAGATAGACAGGAAGCAAAGCACAAAGCTACACATATACATTGGAATTGGATTAACCATAGTAAGAAAATGTATGTGTGTATACATGGTATCGTACAACTTACACAACTTCATGCTTTGTAGTACAATACAACCGCAGAAGCAGGTTGTATGAATAAAAGTGAATGCGGCCAGAATGGAGAGAGATGGTTGTAGTCGAAAGAAAGTTGATAACATAGCGGTCAAACTTATAAGCTCAGTTTATTTTTCACAGTCAAATTTATAGGCTCAGCCTATTTGTCAGGCGTCAAACTACTTTGTATGGTTAAGGCGGGATCTAAAATGAGAAAGAAAGTGAGGCAAAACCACATGATTTCCACTAACCGATAATCTAAGCACTTCAGTAATTACACTAATCAATAAAAGGTGGACCATCACTTAGTCAGAGAAGCCATGAAAAAGGGTTGGGTTGAGACTTGATGCTTAACTCCTAGGCGATTCATGACTGGAATTTGGACGGATACTTAAAACCTTCAAATATGATCCAATTTGAGAACATGTGTGCAGATGTCGTGTTTTGTTTAACACAAATAGTTTAGTAGTACAGCATAGAGAAAACACACACATATATTTAGAATTGCAAGTGAATATAAGAAGTATGAGCATTGTTTGAGATTGTTAATCCAAAGTTTTACAAACAAAAATTCAAGTACTAATGGAAGTTTGTGTGGCTTAACCTTAGCTGGACTTGAAAGCATAAAACTGGTGTAGCAAAATATCATATACCTGGATGTCCATACGGCTGGCGCCGTCAAGGTCTAGCTGTGGAAGGTCTTGCGACGGCGGCTGATTCAAAATCAGTTAGGTAGCACAACAGGGCCAAACCGATCTACCATGGGAAACGCTGCAAGAAATTAGGCATTCCCTATAAATTATTGATCATATAAAGCAATACATTTGACTGCCTGGGACATGATGCATATGAAACACTATGTTGATGTACGTGCAGCCGATCATAGAGAACAATGAAATTGCTTGGAACATGGCGTACATAAGATACTGTGGGAATAATTAGCTGCAACCAATCGTACATACACTGCTTGGTCTGAATTCATAAATCTTGGTCTGAGTTCATAAATAAAAAATTAAGAGAAACGCATGCCAGAGCAGGAATTACCGCAGGTAGTTTTCCTAAATCTATGTATACTTAGCAGCCATGCAGTAAAAGACTAAAAATGTTGACCGGTCCCTCCACAATTTGTAATCCAATGAGGATTTATTTAGATCTAGCCAGCCGCTCATTTCCTTCGTCATGCAAAAGAGATGCTCATATCTAGCAAGATTCCTAGGAGTTTTGATGCCTTTCTTATTTTGTTTGGTACCTTGGGTCTGCACAGGTATGACAGATGCACATACAATGAGCATACCAAAGAAATACATGTGACGGGCAAAATAAATTATGAACAGACATCTTCAGAGACTAACCTTGGGTCTAGCTGCTTGTCAACAAAAGGATCAATGGAGGTGACTTGGTTAAAAGATGTGCCGACAACCTGCATACAATGATTTACAGAGAAGGAGACGAGTAAGGTTTGTTTGCTTAATTAGGACTCTGCATCAACAAATCACCTGAAGCATTCTCAATGAACAATAATTTACATATCCACCAAGATAAACTTCGCGGTTAGCAAATATGTTGATAATAGGAATCTACACCACAAAGAAATCGCCAAGGCATCTAATACTTCTATCTTTAAAGAACGGCTATTCAACAAATGCATCTTAGACTCTTAGTGAAGCTCCAAATGAGAAACCATCATAATTATTTTGAGATGCCTTATTCAGTTAACCAAACAAAGCATGTTCATTTTAATAAAAAGGCAGGAGAAGCATCGTACCACTATCCGTGAATTGCATGTAGAACTTGATTGTGGAGGTGAGTTGGGGCTCTTTGGTGCTAGCTCTTCCAGTTCTCTTTGAAATGCATATGTTGTACCTCTCCCAATTGGTGCCTCTGGATATGTACTTTCCCTCAGTATCTGCAAATGTAAATGCAGATTTTCAGGCTCCTTTTCTGATTAGAGAGAATAAGCGAGAAAAACTGATAATAGACCAAACAAAACCTGATAAAAAAACTGATTATAGGTTACAAAACCTGAGAAAAAATAATGGTGAAATTTGCTTCAAAACAACAGTATCCACATGTAAAAGAAATAGAGATTACATCTACAAAAACTTCACTACAAATGGAAGAGTTTTTTTTTCATTTAGGTGTTCTTTTGATCATTGGTGTACCTTGGACTCAGAGCAGGGGAGCATCCTCTTACAAGCCAGGCTAGCAGCCAGCAACAAGCCCAACGTGCAGAATGATCCATAGATCCAGCGAGATGAAGTTAGAGAAGACACACACAGAGGCACAGACCTGCTCCAGAAAGCTTCAGGGCACGGTTGAACATGGCCAATGCCATGTCCTCTGCGGCCTGCTTGCTTGTGAACTGCAGGGGCAATTGGAAACCAAAAGCATGGTCGGTGAGTCAGTCTGATGAGTGCCTAGGGCGTGTCAAATGTGATGGCTCCAAAGTCCTTTCTTGATGGAAACAAGCACAATTTTTTTTTGCACTTTCTCTAAAAACTCATACAAAAATATAACCTATTGGTTGAAAGGTGCTATAGAATCGCTTAGCCATGAAAACATTGAAATATATACCCCAACTTCAGACTCAAGGAAGGCAGGTTAGAGAAAGCCAACATCCCAATCTCAAACTGAAGCGCATCACCCCTAGGAAGCCATCCGGAGCCTGTGACAACACAATCACATCAAAATGCAGTAACAAATTTCACTGCATACACAAGAGAGAGAGAGAGAGAGAGAGAGAGAGAGAGAGAGGTACTTTTTGTTCAATATTTTCTTCAGGCAAATTCTTCATCTTTCGTCCCTTCTCGAACCTGCAAACATGGTGTACAGATAAAACATATATTACATTATGAAATCAAAACCAGAGAGACATATTAATAACTCCTTTGCTTCCTTACCTTCAGACCTCTACTAATAGAGAAATCATTTACTATCTTGTGATCAACACCCTGCTGCTGCGCGGCGCTGGCCATCCCCTTGTGCGCCGAGGAGGTGGGAGAGGCGCAGCGGAACATGCTCCTCCTATAGAGTCTGAGCTCGTCTGCAGCTCGAGCTTACTCCCATGCGCCTCTGGAATATAAAAACAGACTTACTGCACATACTTATGATATAAGAAGCTGTAGATAGGAAGTATAACCAAAACCAGTTTACTTTTATAGACTTATTATAGTACATCCTGCAACACTATAAAGAATTTTTGTGAAACTAATTTTTGAAGGCAAGTATCTCCAATGGTAATTTAATCTGGTAATTGTTTATTAGTGCTGAGGAAAACTATTTCATTTATCGAATAATGAAAAGAGCAGCAGCGAAATGATAATAGAGATAGTGTTATCATTTCGTAAGGAAAAAAGTAGTGTGGAAAACTTACAGATAGGACCAAGACCAACATCAACCTTTCCCTCCACCATGAATACCTTAACCACCATCTTCAAGTTCATCACCAAGACCAACATCAACCTTTCCCTCCACCATGAATACCTTAACCACCATCTTCAAGTTCATCATAAGAAAATAGTCACATATATGCACATCAAGCCTGCACCATCATAACCAGGATTAACCCAAAATCAAATGTCTCAACCTTTTGGTACCTCAAAATTGACAGCATTAGAGATAGAGATGTTTCCATTTGCATATGCAAAAAACCAAAGAACTAAACATATACGTGGTTGAATGAGTTTGTATTAGGAAACTTGGCAACCAAGATGAGCACTACAAAAAAACAAGAACAGAGAAAGGAGAGAGAGAGGGGGTCGACCTGCAGTTCACTGGAACAAGACAAACCCTAGCCTCTCAAGTCTCACCAATTCTGCTGCTTCTTGCCCGCCGCCACCTTGAGCACAAACTTCTTCCCGGATGTGGTGCCTGCTTCTTGCCCACCACCGCCTTGAGCACAAGCTTCTTCTTCCTGGATGCGGTGCCCTTGCGCGGGCGCGTGGTGACCGTGGCCACCAGGTCGGCCTCGGGCGCGGCCTGGGCGGAGGACGTGCGCTTGCCTCGCGACGGTCCGACGGCCAGGGGCGGCGAGCTGGGCGGCGCCATGGGTTGCGTGCGGCTGGCTAGGGTTCCGGGGGAGGATTCTAATGGGGGGGGGGGGGCGAATGGGAGGAGGAAGAGGCAAGGGTAGGGGTGGCCGTTGGTGGGGAAGGAGGCTGGCGGCGGCCTTGTCGCGGGAGGAGCAGCACGGATGGGGCGGCTAGGGTTCTACAACGGGGGCTGCTGTTTTTATATGCCTCTGGCGGAAATGACGAAAATGCCCTAGGTGGGGCACCAAATTTACAGGCGGTGGCACGGCCATTTCGACACTGTTTCGATCTACAGTGCTTATTTTTGATCCAACGGCCGGCGTCTCTCCATCTCTAGATCGGACGGCCCAAAACGTATCAAGGAATCGATCCGACGGCCAGGAAGCGCTGATCTATGAGGAGGCTGGGTTCCTCCCGGTATGTATCTTACGCGATTCTGAATAGAGCGGACTAGCTAGTATACTCCCCTGCTTTTATTTAGTCCGCATATTAGCTTTGGTCAATGTCAAGCTTTGTAAACTTTGACAAAATTTATAAATAAAAATATTAACACATAGAATAACAATTCATTACCATTATATTCATTATTGAATTTACTTTCATGTCATATAGATTTGTTATGGTAAATTTTTATATTGTCTCCTATAGACTTGATCAAACTTTACGAAGTTTGACTTTAGTCAAATCTAATATGCATAGTAAATAAGAACAAAGGGAGTAGTTGTCAATGACCTTTTGAGTCATAAGCCCTTTTGACCATCAAACGTGTTTTGTGCTGTCTAGCCATGATGAAAATGTTCAATGGTTAAATTATGTGTTGTTTAGTCATAATACTAACTAATGGATAAGGTAGAAAAATGCATGTATGCATGTAATGATGAGTATCAATGTAATATTGCAGCGCATTGCAATATCTTATGGCTATCACTATAATATCTATGTGTTCTGTGCAAAACGTTGCCAATGGCAGCAAAATGTTGACGCGGTAGCATTATTTTTTATAATTTACCTGGCCGACGCCATTACAGGTGGGCGGTATATAGATCCACCTCTAGTAGGGTACTTTACGAGTGGTGGTTTTGTGTAGGCGCGAGCCACTAATAAAACTATTATCAGTGATGGTTGCTCTGCCCACCACTAGTGACCTATTACCAGTGGCGGGAGATCGGTAGCGGGCGCCCTCCACAACGTCGCCTGCCACTGGTGCGCCCTTTTGCACCCACCACCGCTACCCTGTTTTGTAGTAGTGTGTGCAATGTTTAAAAAGTTTCACCCAAGAATAATAGAGAGGTCATTATTCTCAAGCATATCAAGCACAACAAAATGGGCTTTGTGCTCTGTTATGGTTTGTGGGATGTCCAAATACCTCCCTCGACCTCGTCATATATTCTAGGGCACATTTGTACATCACCTAAGAGACCTACTAGTTAACACCCGCATGCGCCAACTAAGGGTGGCTTCTCTGAAGCCAAGGCAAATTGCCTGGCCCACATTGACCGCGAGCAGTTTTTATTTCATTCCTCTTCGGGTTTTGAGTTATTTTTTCACAAAAAAATGGTTGTTGTTCTTTAGGAGATAGATATTTTAAAACCCTATTAAACATATAAAAATATACGTTATAAAAATTTCAGTATGTGTTCTATTAAAAGTTCAGTGTATATTAAAAAGTAATCTTATATTAAAAGTATATTCAGTGTGTATTATAATCATCTTATAATTAAAATAAATTATTGTATAGTAAGAAAAATGTTCAATGCATATCAAATAAATGCTCATCATATATTTAAAAAAGTTCAGTGTGTGTTTGAAATATTTTCATTGTATACCAAGAAAGTTCAGTGTGTATTTGAGAAAATTTCACAATATATATTGAGAAAATAATTCACCATATATTGTAAAACCTATAAGTCAAAAAATTGAAATAAATAAAAAATAAAAAACCAAAAAAAATATGTAAATATAAAAATAAAATAAAATATATAAAGAACCCGAGATAGAACAACCGTTATGTGGGCCAGGCTCTCTGGGGGGCTCTTTGGCGTAGCCTAAACTATATGATGCCCATGGGTGTCATATAGGATTTGTTGTCGCCTAATGCGACACGTACGTTGACACATGGGGAGTGCCCAACAACGCATGTGGCAGCGACGAACGTTTAGCACAGCACGCAGACTGTATTGTTATCTTCTTTTTTTCATTTCATTTCTGTCTTTTCTTGTATGTAAAATGCACATTATATATATAGAGACACGTGAACACTTATTTCAAACATGTGAACATTTGTTTCAAAACCATAAACATTCTTTTTGAGGTACAAGAATATTTTTATATAACCATGATTTATTTCATAAAATTTTATATGAAAGATTCTTTTTGATAGAAAAACTGTAAGGGAACCTCTACAGTATAATTGGTGCAACAAACACAAATTGCAAGTATCAAGCCTTGAATCTGGGTGGGTGGGAAGGCATCAGCCCCTTCCCACCACTAGGCTATACCTTAGTCTGTTATATGAAAGATTTATTAAATCTTAGAGATACATGAATGCTTTTTTTAACATGCGAAAAATTCTGTTCAAATTATGAACATATTTTTGTGATACATGAATATTTCCTATATAAAATATTTAATTATAAAATATTATAAAAACATAAAAACATCTTTTCGATATGTGTGAACATTTTTTAACACGCAGACTTAAAAAAACAATCAACATTTTTACACGTGTGAAGAATTTTCTTTTGCAATACATGAAATTATTTAGTTACATTGGATATTTTAGCGGTACTTGAACAAATATTGTAATGGGTTGTGCAAAACTAATTACACATTTTAAAAACATTCATTAAAATAAAAATATTCAGTATTTTTAAAAAATCATGTAATTAATAAAGTTCATGTGTTTAAAAAATATTGAAGTAAGTTTTGAAAGTTTTCACACAATTTAAAAAGGAAATACAATGGAAAGGAATAATAGAAAATAGGAATAATCATAAGAAAATGATTGAAAGCAAAACCCAAAAAACCCTCAAACCCCAAAAAGTCAGGAATATAGAGGGGAGAAATAAAAAAAGAAATCGACTAAAAAAACGTGCTACAGGCGTCAACCCGTGCCGAACCACCAAGAGGTGACGACCTGCTTGTTGTATCTTGCCGTGCAATAGGCGAGATATAGATTTTGCGTAGAGCATGTCCCCATACCGCTAAGACAACGTACGAGTAATTGCGTGGCTCAGCTCCACGTTGTTGCTCAAAGTAGAAGCAAGGATGGCGGAGTAGGTGCGAGAGCTGTTGGCGGCGAGGGCACCAGGCGCACACCTTGGTCGCTGACATGAGCTTCCTGGCCGCAAGCCATCGGCGATGGCTAGCCCGAGCTGTTTTTTGCGACTGCCTGGATGTCGAGAGGTAGAAGAAGAACCACATTGGTGCCTTAAACAGACTTCAAACGTCCAGGCTGACCGGCACCTTTATATCCAACTTAAATATGGGGCGAATATGGGGTGTTCGGATGCGTCCGTCATGTCGGACCCGGCCTCTGCTGCCCACCCGGCCCCACATATATTTCTTCCCATCCGCTCACTAGGCCAAATCCTAGCCACTTCATTCCACTTCCCTCATTATCCAAACTCTCGTTCAGTGATCTCCAGCCGTCTTCAGCATGGCGGATAGTGGATTCGAGTCCTTCACCTCTAAATCCGTCGACCCTGAGCTCATCTCACACAACCCCGAGGACGAGATGGTTGTCCGGCTTGCGCTCCGCCGCTCCCGGGAGAAGGCCCATGCGAGGCAGCGGTCGGACTCCTTCTATCGGGGATCCATTATGTCCGCCCATGGCCCATGGATCCGGCGCTAGGTGTGACATCACTGCCTCGTCAGAGATGGGGCGGCCCGTTTGGCGTCCGAACATGGGGTCGGACGAGCAACCCCTTTGTTGGCGTGTCGACACCATGGATGCACCAAGGGCGTCGTTCGACGCAAACATGGCGCGGCGTGCCCCTGTGCGAGGCGGACGGCTCAGGAGGCGGCGGCACCCCTCGCGGCGGTGGACGTCGGCAAGGCGGAGTCGCATTCTTTGGCCCCGTATGGTGCACCGGTCCGGGTGCCACACCTGCGTCGTGGTGGATGTCGCCGGCTCGTCCCAGGATGGATCCATCATCGATCTGACATCCACCGGCACCGTTCGGATTCTAGGCTCCGATGAGGAAGAGTAGGGCATGGGAGACATCAACACTTTGAGTCCCATGAGCCGGTTCGTGTCCCATGGCCTACTCTACCTTGCTGGCGACCAGACCAACACTCTGGGGAGCACAGCCGTCCGCCGGACAAGGGCACGACGGAACTGGGCGAGCTTCGCTTAGATTAGGTTTCATGTTGCATGTGACACTATGGATTTGAGGTTTCTAATTTGAGGTGTCTGGTTGTATAATCAAATATTTGAGGCGTGACCGGCCACTGTCCGCGAACGTGCCCACGAGCAGTTTTTATTTCTTTCCTCTTCAGGTTTTTAGTTATTTTTTCACAGAAATGGTTGTATATTTTTAGGAGCTAGATATTTTAAAACCCCTATTAAAAGATTATAAAAACATATTAATTTTTGAAAAAATATCAGTATTTGTTCTATATAAAACAGTTCAGTGTATATTAAAAAAGTTCACATATATTAAAAAAATGTTCAATGTCTATCACAAAAATGGTCATCATATACGAAAAAAAGTTTAGTGTGTGTCTCAGAAATGTTCATTGTATACTGAGAAAGTTCGTGTGTATTTGAAAAAATGTTCACCTACGTTGGGAAAAAAAATGCAAAACCTATAAGAAAAAGAAATTTTGAAAAAATAAAACCCAGAAGAAAACCAAAATCTGTAAAGAGAAAAAAAGGCAAAATAACAACATATTGAACAACGGTTATGTGGGCAGCATCGTCTGGAGGGGTCTTCGGCGCAGCCTCAAGCGACGAGAGCAACTAGTTAACGAGCGCTCCTTCGGGAGCCTCGCAATGATTAGCGTCATTTGACGCGCTCTCAGCCACCCCGCCATATGTCGCGTTCTGAGCACTCTCTTTGGATTTTTTTCACATGCATTTTTGGCTTTTAAAACGTTTTTTCGGTTCTTTTCAACGTTTGCGAAAAAATGCATTTTTTTTCTTTCGTGAGAGTCACGTTTTGCTTTCGCGAGAGGCATGGTTTTGCTTTCGCGAGAGTCACGACCGTGCCTCTCGAAAACGAAAATAAACATGTTTTCTTTATTTTTTTCCTTCCGAGAGAGGCACGTTTTGCTTCCGCGAGAGTCACGGATGTGATTTCGCGAGAGGCATGGGCGTGCCTCTTTCGGAAAGGGAAAAAACTAGTGCTTTCGATTCGGTTTTTTTTCGTGAAAAAAAGTTCGTCAAAACCTATCAACATTTGATCTACTTTTAAAGATCTCGACGCGAGGAATCTAACGGTGAAAATGGTTCGAGATTTGGACGCATGGTTTAAGAGATGAAACGTTTTGAATAAACGAATCTACGAAAAAAGAAAAATTCTCTGATTGCGACAAGTGGCATGCATGCAACATGCCACTTGTCGCAACATAGGGAGGTGGGAGTGATCGTTACAACGAGTACTCCTTAACTAGTGATTTCGTCAAGCGACTCGTACATTGCACTCACCTTGGTACATGGGTCGGGCCCAAAGACGCATGTGGCAGCGTAAAATGTTTAGCACAACATGCAAACTGCATTATCTTTTTTTCATTTCATTTCTCTCTTTTCTTGTATGTTAAATGCACAATATATTTATAGAGATACATGAACAGATATTTCAAACATGTGAACATTTTTTTCAAAACCATAATAAACATCCATTTCGATGTACATGAATATTCTTTTATAACCATGACTTCTTTTATAAAAGTTTATATAAAAGATTTAGTAATATATCTTACAGATCCAAGAAATCTTTTTATTGAATATGTGAACATTTATTTACAAATTATGAACATATTTTTGAGATAGATGAACAATTCCTATATACAAGATTTATTTTTAAATTATTTTACATGAGCATTTCCTATATACTCTCTCCGTTATTTATATAAGGTGTATTTGTTTTTTCATAAAATTCCACAATGTAAAGTACATTTCTTCTAATTCCTCATAATCCCCTTTTTTAGCACTCCAAAAAAAAGTCAAGTATCTCTCTCCCGTTTGCATGTATATCTCTTTGTAGAAAAAGAAGAAAAGTATCTTTGCCCAGATTATCTGTATCTCTTTCTTTCCTGGCCTAACTTATTTACTTACCAATAACCAACAAATTTGCCAAGAGTAATCTTTTCCTAATTATATATAATTTGTTGCCTTGGTCATCATGTCCAAAACAATATACTTTACATAAAGAAATGGAGGGAGTACATGAACATTTCCTATTTTAGGAAACAGACAAGCATATTTTCAATATGAACATTTTTGAAACACATGAACATTTTTTCACACGCAGATAAAAAATACATCAGCATTTTTACACATGTGAACAATTTTCTTTTGTAGTACATGAACTTTTTTAGTTACATTGGACATTTTTAGCGGTACTTGAACAAGTATTGTAATGGGTTGTAAAAAAACTCATGACATATTTGAAAAACCTTCATTTAATATGAAATTATTGAATGCATTTTTAAAATGCTAATATAATTTAAAACTATTGAGTTAATTTTTGAAAATTTTCAGGCATTAAAAAATAAATAAAATAAAAATAAATAATAGAGAAGGAAAAAATAGAAAAAAAATAATAAGAAGAAAAGGAGACAAAAGTAAAACACCCAAAAAAACCAAAAAGTCAGAAATATAGAGGAGAGAAATAAAAAAGAAACCTCTAAGTAAAAACCATGCTATCGGCCTCAACCCATGCCGAACCACCATCGAGGTAACTGCCTGCTTGTTGTATCTTGCCTTGCAATAGGCGAGATATATCTTTTGCCGTTTTGCGTAGACCATGTCCCCATACAGCTAAGACCAAGTGAGTGTCAAGATCACCTACATGGTCTAGATGGAGGAAGTCATGTGGATCCAGTTGTCAGCATGAGCTCGAGACGTTGATCGGAACACCGAGTCATAAGAAAGTCACAATCGACTGATAAATATAATTTCTTCATTTTGTAGATTGTTTGGGTCTGCTACCTAGACGGATGTATCTAACACTAAAAGGTGTCTGGATACATCTGTATCTAGAAAAAATTAAAAGAAATAGTTCAGGACAGATGGAGTATGATAAATTTGCCATGGTCGAATAAATAAATTTGCCACTGTCTAATAAAAACGGCATGCTACATATGATAAAATTTCCATGGGATGAATAGGTAAAATTTTCATGTTGCTTATGATAAAATTACTATGGACTAGTAAATAAATTTTCCATGGTCAAAAAAATAAAAATGGCATGCTATCTATGATAAAAATGCATGAAAAATTTAGGAATTTATTCTCTAAAAACTGCATGGAAACTTTATTAGTAAAAAACATGACTAATAAATAGAATTTTCGTCACTTTGTAGATTGTTTGGGTGTACTACCTGGAAGCTTAATCAGATTTGCACTCAACAAAGCAGAGACCTAAATATAGCGTAAGTGAGTAATGGACTAAAAATGTTTCCAGGCCAACGCAAAACCACGTTTCAATGCGCTTGCGAATGCTGGAAGCAGAACATGAGATATATGTAAATTAAATCTTACTCCCTCCGTTCGGAATTACTTGTCGCAGAAATGGATGTATCTAGATGTATTTTAGTTCTAGATGCATCCATATCCGAGACAAGTAATTCCGAATGGAGAGAGTATATCTCTATGCACATCTATAGTCAATGTGAAATGTTTCAGGTACCTTTGCAGGATAAAATGTCCCAGGATCACTAACAAAAGTAAAAATAATATAATACACACAATTTACTTCAGTGCAAAAATATTTTAGGAAACTCTATAGAAGTATGGTCTTGGCTCCCCCACCCGCACCCTGATACACATGTACATACTACCTGTAGATACATAACAATTTATAAGTATTATATGGCATGTCGACCTTTTGTAAATCACATTCATTTTGGATAATACCTAATAACCCTCACTATAATGTACTCGATAAATGCAGAGAAATTGAAGTATTTTTTTCTCGCAAACAACTAGAAAATTTATGCAATCATATATAATATAAGTAAATGTATATCTAGCCGCACAAATTTAGGTTTCCTTCCCCATCTTTCTTTTTCCTAGAATGCACAGAATTATTCGCGCATATGGTATGTCTCTCATTGGTGCCAACCTACGGCTTGCTACATACGCAACCTTAACAAGCTTAAAATGTTGAGCATTAATTATCGTGACTAGCTCGAAGTGAGTCTCTTGTTGCTGACTCCATGCGCTCTCCAACCGCAACCATGAGCAATTGAAATTCCACCAGTATTTGTTTTAGTAGGTAGACCAAGCAGGAATTTGTTTTAGTAGCATGCACCGACACTTACTCCCTCCATTTCTAAATATAAGGCTTTTTTGAGATTTCAATATGAACTACATATAGATGTATATAGATGTATTTCAGAGTGTAAATTCACTCATTTGGCTTCGTATGTAGTCCATATTGAAATCAAGAATGAAGGGGAGTAAATTGCAAAAAACCACCACAATTGCGTCGGTTGGTGCGAAAAACCACCGTTTTCATAAAAGTTTGCAGAAACCACCGTTTTTCAGTAATTTTGTTGCACAGAGCACTAACTGGTCGCTTGACCGCGTTTGACAGAAAACCTGACGTCCCGGGCCCAGCCGTCAGGCCACGTGGCAAGGGGCAGACGACGCACGCATGACGCCCGTTAGCGGCGCTCCGTTGACCTGGTTCGACCGGACCAGCTCAAGCCCGCGCCACCATTCCCCATCCTCTCCCTCGTGACCTAGTTCCTCTCCCCCCCCCGCCGCCGCCGCCGTTGCCAGCTGAAATCAGTCTTCGGCGGCGACCGCAGCCATGGTGTCGTGGAATGACGGCGAGACGAGCTCAGATTCGGTGTCGCAGCTGGCACATGAGGTCGATGAGGAATCATATGTGAGTATCCCCACTGCTCTCTGGCTAGGGTTAGGGTTTGCGATTTTCGATTTTCAGATGAGAGATTGCATTTGTTTTGATTTTCTCCACTTTGCTCTACTTAGCGCCCAGCAACAATAGAGGACAGGGATTGGTCAGGCATTGATGCCACTGGAAAGCACCTTTGCAAGCATGGGAATGCTCCTGAGAGGCTTGTTGTGTTCGATGGGCTGAACACTGGCCGTAGATTTTATGGTTGCGCCAAGAAGGTCAGTAGCAAATAAGATTTAGATCTAAATATAGCTCTGTTACTTTATTTTGTTGGAATTCTTAGACATAGCTCTGTTTTTTAGATTAGAATTAATTGATTTAGATATAGGTAATGTAATGGCTCTGTTTTAGGAATGATGTAGATACTAACTTTACAGAACTGAGAGATGTTGTTTTATTGTATTGAAATATGTATAAATGATTTACATATAGGTAATGCAATTCAATGCTGTGCTTTTTGTATTAAAGTAACCCAAAAAATTATGCACTTGTTTATAATTCACTTATCTGTTTATTGTATTGTTAACTAAAAGGAAAAAAATTGGTTGCAGGAGGGTAACAATTGTGGTGTTGTGGAATGGGTGGACAATGAATGGCTTTATGCACTAAAGAATTCATTGACAAAACTCTGGGATCTGTATAAGGAAGCCAAGGCAGGCAGAATTAGAGATAATTTAGCTAATGAGGAGAAGATCTCCAAGTTAGAAGCAGAAATTAAGATGGTACAGGAAAAGTACAACCAGCACATTCAGCTTACCAAGGACTTTTGTGAATCTGTTCAGAAGTCTGTGCACAAGGAGAATTATAGGAAAATAATGATGGATGTGGATGAGGAGAAGATACCTCTAGATGCAGCTGACAAGATGATCAACTTAGAGAAAGAGAACTTTGATCTGAAAAAGAAGGTTGAAGTGGCTGAAGAGGTTGCTGCTGAGCTCAAAAAGGAGAAGAAAAAACTTGAATATAACTTACATGACCTTTGGAAGGTTGGAGAGGAGAACAAGATGAAGCTGAAGATGATGAAGGCAATCTTGGAGGAGTGAAGATGATGATGGAGTGCTTAAATTATTATGTATTTTCAGACTATTGTGTCATGTTGTTTGAGGCTATTGTGATGCTACATGTTGATCTATTCTGTCTTGTTGTTTGTGATGCTAGTTGAATTATGAGGTATGTTTGAGACTAAGTTGGGTTGAGCCTATCTTGTCGTGTCATATTGTCGAACCCAAATATAGGGTTGAGCCTATCTTGTCGTGTTGTGTTGTCGAACCCAAACATAGGGTTGAGCCTATCTTGTCGTGTTGTGTTGTCGAACCCAAACATAGGGTTGGTGCCTATTTTGTCGTGTCGTGTTGTCGAACCCAAATATAGGGTTGAGCCTATCTTGTCATGTTGTGTTGTCGACGGCACCCAAATATAGGTTGATGCCTACCTTCTCTTGTCGTGTTGTCGATGACACCCCAAATATAGGGTTGATGCCTGTTTTGTCGTGTCGTGATGTCGACGGCACCCAAGGGGAAATATCTAGTGCTACGGTCCTTGGCATGATACGCTGCTCCAGGGACGCATGGTACGTCAGATCTGAAATAAAAGGGGCAGGATCAAGTCACTAATGCATTTACACCTTTCCCCTAGAAAGTAAAATGTCTTCGCAAAAATTGCCTTAGACAGTTCCGTTGGTTGTTTCTCCTGGACCTAAGCACAGTACGTTGATCTCCATCCGAGCTTGCACTTTTAAATCCAGAAAAAAGAATTAAGACAACGAAACTGAAACTTCCATAGATAATCAGATCATTTACATGCTAAACACTAGCACCAGACACCAGTACTAGATCCAGCTGAATTACATGGCCACCAAGGCTAGTCAGATTCAGCTACTACAAGATGAGCTACAGTCTGAGCGTAGTTACAGAATTAGAACCAAAACTGACCATGACAATGCCCAGTACTAGAATGAACCACTAAGTTGGTCGTGGCTTATCAGCAGACTAACAACTAACTAAACTTGAGAGCCGCGAGCCATGGAGTTTGCGCCATGTACACATCCATTGGTGGGCGCACATGAACACCTACATGATAAAATAAAGAATTAGAACCTAAAAAAGCCTTTCGAGAACAACCCAATCTTCTTCACTCTAAACTATTTAAAATAATTGAACCAATTCATTTGTGTACTTATATTGAGAGGTCTCCTGGTGTCCAAATGATGGGCACACACACATGAGTAACCAGGTTTAAGAACTCACCACACCAACCCTGTTTTAAGGATTCGGTACTAACATGTTCCTGTTACCTAGAAATTGACAGAATTAACCGTAGGTTTTATCAACAAATAACCAAACTTCTAGAGGTTTTCTGTAATGAGAGGCATATAAGGAGAGTAACAAACCTTAGGTGATTCAGGTCAAGTTAGCCCAAAGTAAGTTTTCCATTTCAGTGATTTCCACTTGCTGTGAAATAATCATCCCACTTGGTAGGCTTCCCCTTCCTCTTCTGTCCATGTGAAGGACCAGCAACAGCCTGACTTGCAGCAGCTCTTGGAGGAGCATAAGGTGCCCTACCAGCAGCTCTTGTAGTGGGTGTTGATCTGCTTGTCCTGGCAACACTTGATGATTGTCTTTTGTTCTTGGGTGTGGGAGCTGCTTGCCTTGTGTTCCTAGTAGAAGTACTTGTAGATCTTGTGGGCTTTGGAGCAACTGGAGGCTTTGGAGCAGCTGGAGGCTTAGTAGAAGTAGAAGCAGTTGCTTGGTTCTTCCTATTGGGCTGGAAAGAGAGAAGAATGTTAGTATAAATTAGAGATCTGCAATGCAAAATGAAATGAAGGAAGAGGTTGTGTACATCATGTTTCTTCTTTCTCATTAGAAGTGATGGCTTGAGTGCATGTCCACAGTTGGTGTACCTATGACCCTCTTTACCACAATTGCTGCATGATATTGTGCCAACTCTAGATGTATCTTTGGGCTTGGGCACCTCAAACAGACCCTTTCTTCTCTTGGTCTGCTTTCTTCCCTTCTTCTTCTTGAAAACTGGGGGGGTCAATGTCTCTGGTAGGTGTCTTGGTCCAAAGATCAGGCCCAGGAACTGGGAATATAATAGGATTGTATGTTGCCATGTACATTTCTTTCTTGAAAAATGCAGAGACAAAATCCTCTGGATGCTGCTTTGATTTATATATGGCAGACACAGCATGGTGGCAGGGGATTGCTGTCATGTCCCATCTTCTGCACCCACAAGTCATTTGTGCCAAATTTACAGCATAAGTATTTTCCCCACTCTGAACCTGATAAAGATCTGGACCAGTCATTTGTGCCTTGCAGTTCCTAGCCCACTTCTTTGACTCCTCCAACTTCTCTGAGTATGTTGGAGTTATCTCCCACCTAGCATTTTGGCCCCCTATTCTTTTCTCACTGTACTTAACCATCAACTTGGTCCTAATACCCTCACACGTTGTCTGGATTGGTTTTCCCCTTACATCCAAGATCATCTTATTGTATACTTCACTTAAATTGTTGACAACCAGGTCTGTCTTACAATTAGTGTCCATTGCCCGTCTAGCCCATGTTTTCTCCTCTATCTTACTTAGCCACTCCCAAGCCTCTTGGCTCTCTTGTCTCAAGTTCTCCATGTTAACATCAAACCCATGTCTTGTATAAGAATATGCAGCACCATCTATATACTTTTTAAGTTCCTCCCCTCTAAACCCAGCACTTTGAAAATTAGCATATATGTGTCTTAAACAGTATCTCTGAGGACAATTTGGAAAGACTGCATCTATGGCATTTAGAAGTCCCTGCTCACATGCAAATGCATAGTAAATACTTAACAAACATGTACATAAGAGAGTAGCAAACATGCAAACATTTACATAGACAACAAGCATGAACAATAAAGGAGAGAAGCAATTTTAATTAGAGCTCTAGAACTAACCTTCTGCCTATCAGAGATAATTGTATAGTATCCAAACTGCCCCTTTTCTCCACCAATAGCTATTTTCAATTGTGTGAGGAACCAACTCCAGCTAGGTGTGTCCTCTACTTCGACCACTCCAAAAGCAATAGGATAGATATTGTTATTACCATCCCTTGCAGTGGCAGCTAGAATTTGTTGTCCTGTGCTCAGCTTTACAAAGCACCCATCCAAACCTGAAATAATACACAATTTTAGGACTACAAAGATGATTAAATGTGCAATGTAAATAATTTGAAATTTGAAAACAATGAACATACCTATGAATGGCCTGCATCCTTTCAAAAAACCTTCAATTGATGCTCCAAGACACATGAACAACCTATGAAATCTGGGATTGGTACTTGGGTGCTCTCTCACAACTCTAGTAGTAACTATACATCTAGATCCAGGGTTTGTGTCAAGCACTGTCTGAAGGTAGTCCCTGATTCTTGTGTACTGCCTTTCCTGATCACCTAGGACCACTGCCAAAGCTAGTTTTCTTTCCCTGTATGCCTTGTTCTTGCCTACCTCCACACCAAACTTTTCCTTGGTGTTCTCTATCACAGTATCAACACATGTGCTAGGATCTGTCCTTAAGCTGCTCTCAATTGACTTTGCCACATACTTAATGGGCACTTTGCAGTTCTCACCAAGTACAGGACATGTGTGTTGCAGTTGGAGTTTCTTTATGCAGAAGGTTTTCTCTTTTCCAACTTGTGAGGCAGTCATATGAAAGTTGCAGCCCTCTTGACTGCAGTCAACTATTATCCTGTCCTTAACATTCCTATGATAGTGGAAATTCCTTCTCTGAGTTACATGCAAGTTCACTAGAGCCCTTCTGAACTGATACACATCCTCAAAACACATCTGCCAACAAATTTGATCTTCAGGTTGTTGCAGTTCCTCATTATACCACTTCCTCACAGCTCTCTTCTTAGCTCTTGATATCTTGCCAGTATTTGGGACATATCTTATCTCCTCCTCATCTGATAATTCACACTTAACATCTTCCATGTTCTCATCAGAGGAGGGCACATAATCTGGTTCTATTGTTGCTGCAGAACTGCTATGAGATCTGTCAGTTGGCCCTCTTCTAACTGGTAATTTTTGTGGTGGAGCTTGTTGTACTAAAACCTCATCCTCATCTGAACTATCCTCCTCACAGAAAATATCTTCTGGATCTGTATCACCTTCCATGTGGTATTTAGGATCTTTTTTCTTCCTCTTTAGCTCACAAATCTTTTGCTTCAGTTCTGGATCATCAAGTTCTTCTCCTTCTGAACTATCATCAAATTGTTCTCCTTCTGAACTATCATCTACATTGTCATTTACAATGACAATCTCCTTCTCTTTCTCTTTCTGCAAATTGCAACTCTGCTGAGTTATCAGATACTCTGCTTGAGAGTCATCTGGCTGCATTGGGGTACACTCATGTGCATTAGCTTCAGAACTGCCTTGTGATTGAAACAACACACCATCATCATTTATCTCATAAACAATTGGATTACCAATCTCAGAAATGGGCACTTGATCTTCACACACAACCCCTTTGTTAAGGTCTTTTAATGCAAACAAGTCAGGTTTGCTGGCACTGATCACAGTTATGTTCACTACTTTTTTCTCTGCATACAAATCAAGCATCTCCTCCACATTGTCATCTGACATAATCAGGTCCATCCCTGCATGCCCAGCACCTACCACCTTTGGATAGTACATTGAATAACTTCCATCATAACCTTGTTCCTCTTTGATAGCTACCAAATGACTGAATGTTATGTCAGACTCCCCTATCTGCCTCTCATAATTGTCTTCTCCAATGAAATTAAACCTGACATCCCAAATTTCATCATCCAAGCTACAAAAGCAAAAGAAAATAACAATGGTTAGGACTACAACCTTTTCCAGTTATAATTTACATCACACATGTACAAATTCTTCAGTTGTACAACCATGTACAACACAATTTTTTTACATCATCTCAGAAGTATTTAAATGCCTAAAACCTATACAGAGCATATAACAGAATTATTTACAACATTCAGAAGTATTTAAATTACTACAAACCTACTCAGAGCATATAAAATAATTATTTACAGGAATTCAGAACTAGGATTTTGCACAACCAAACAATTGCTACATCTTTGACAACAATAATTACATCTAACACATTCAACAGCAGTACTAAGTAAACAAGCTAGCTAACCCTAATTCTACATTTCACAGAGGTGGCAGATGCGTAGAGGTAGGAGAAGGAAATCTTACTCGACACTGCCAAGACCAGAGGTATAATGGTGGCTTTGGCTAGGGTTGGCCTTCCACACCTTAGCCAATGCCGCCGCCGACCTGGCTCCCACGTCGTACGACGCCGACGACTGGCTAGATGCGGCAGGAACTTCACCGCCGCCGCCCGTCATCTTCACCGCATTGTCGCCCTCCGGCCTCAGGTGCTCCTTCTCTCCTTCGTCCTCTCCTTCGCCGCAGCCGCCGCCGCCGCCGCTGCGTGTCGCCATGGAGGGCGCGAGAGAGAACTAGGTCACGAGGGAGAGGATGGGGAATGGTGGCGCGGGCTTGAGCTGGTCCGGTCGAACCAGGTCAACGGAGCGCCGCTAACGGGCGTCATGCGCGCGCCGTCTGCCCCTTGCCACGTGGCCTGACGGCTGGGCCCGGGACGTCAGGTTTTCTGTCAAAACGCGGTCAAGCGACCAGTTAGTGCTCTGTGCAACAAAATTACTGAAAAACAGTGGTTTCTGCAAACTTTTATGAAAACGGTGGTTTTTCGCACCAACCGACGCAATTGTGGTGGCTTTTTTGCAATTTACTCAATGGAGGGAGTACTAGCTAGTTTGTCTAGTACGTAATTACTCTTGAGAAGTTTGATGCCGCGAAAGTAGTCCCGTTTGTTTCGCACCTGTGCCCTTGTTTGGTTCTTTGTTGTTAAATTCCTTCTCAATTAATATGACGAGGCAATTTTTTTGCCTCTATTTCAAAAAATATTACTGTGGTACACATGCACACCCTCGACAAAGCTCTACCCTCGTCGCTTGAAATGTACAACTTGAAATTGGAACTACATTCGAACACCTGATATTTAGCAAAACAAATCAGTCACATATGATTTGTCTCTCATTGGTGCCAACCTACGGCTTGACAAAGAAGGGCTGCTTAAAATGTTGAGCATTAATTCTCGTGCCTAGCTCGAAGTGAGAGTCTTGTTGGTGACTCCATGCGCTCTCCAACCGCAACCATGAACAGTTGGCCACCAGTGTTTGTTTTAGTATGTAGACCAAGCAGGAACTATGGCTTCAAAACACGCCAAGCAGTTGTAGGAATATGAGGGATCATGGCCTGCTTTGTTTTAGTAGCATGAACCCATACGCACTGGCTAGTTTGTCTACTACGTAATTACTGTGGCAAATCAATCAGTGGGTGTCACATATATCTAGTGATGTATCCAGCTAGTTGTCAAGGTTGAGAGGCAAAAACATATTGGCTCCGATCGGACAAACATTTTGGTGCTTCGGGTCACTTGGATGAATGAAGTTTACCACCTTCGTGCTGTGGCGGGCGCCCTCGGGTGAGGCAGAGAGACCGTGTCCCCTCGTCGCTCTCCACCTCCCCATCCTCCGACGCGAGCACCCGGAACCTGCCCTTGTTGGTGTTTTTGGGCTCGTCGTCACCCCGTGCCGGCTACGCCTAGACGGTGACGGACCGGAGAACCACTGATCTCGTGTGCCACCCTCCCTGTTGAGTGTCGCAAGTGACGGTCGTCGTTTTTCCGAGTGCTATTTCGTTCTTAATTGATGATGATTATGTATATGCAAGAATGAAAACTAATGGTGGTGGAAAAACAATTAAGCTCGGTGCCGCATCGAGTATAATTGAGGCCAAAACAAAGCATGTGTTGTGTCCCCCTTGGAAGGGAATCGTCGCTTATCCTAACAGGGAAATCCAGCAATTAATTGGATGCAAAAAAACCGCTGCTTGCTCTTATTAACACTACAACCTAGAGAGTGGTGTAGTACTCCCTCCGTTCGGAATTACTTGTCGCAAAAATAGATGTATCTAGACATATTTTAGTTCTAGATACATTCATATCCGAGACAACTAATTCCGAACAGAGGGAGTACTTGTCAAGGTTGCGTCAGACGCCAGCTGAAACCGGGTATAAAAGGAGCACTACTCCAGGTCGAGACTCGCACAAAGTAAGTGTACTACGTAGCCAGACAGAAGGAACAAGTCTCCCCGCAAAAAACGAAAGAAGGAAGGAAGGAAGAAGTCGGCTGCGCGCAGGGATGGGCTCATCTTCCTCCGCCGTTTGCCTGCTAGCCTTGCTAGCAGTGTTTGCGTCTGCAGCTGGTTGATTTTCTCACAATTCTGGTCGCGTTCTTCTTCTCGTTGATTGAATTGAATCCCCTAACAAAAGTTGCGTTTGGTCTTCCTTTTTTTTGACGCAGGTTTCGCAGCTGCACAGCCGGTGGTCGTCACGGCCGCGTACAACATCGGCAATGACGATTACATGGCCTTCATCGACCAGCTCCGTGCCACTCTGGCCGCTCACCCGAGCCCAGACAACGTCAACGGCCATCCTGTTCTCCCCCTGCAACACGAGAAGCAGCCGCCGGCGAGGTGGCTGCACGTTCCCATCACAGCGGGCGACAAGAAGGTGACGCTGGCGCTGAGGGACGACAACGTGTACCTCGTCGGATTCAAGGCCCAGAGCGGCAGCTGGTACGAGTTCCGCTCCGCGGTGGCGCCAGGGAGGAAGCAGCCGCTGATCCACGGCGCTACGTTCCTCGAATGCGAGGACACCTACAGGGCGCTTCTAGGCGGCAAGAAGAGCAAAGAAGTCAAGCAGAAGGTAAGCAACCTTGAACTGGGGAAGACGGCGGCGGAAGCAGCCGTGAAGAAGTTGGCGGCATATGCTCATGCCGCCGGCGGGCCGGACGACGCCACCAAGGTCGCCTTGGCACGCATGGTCATCACCGTCTGCGAGGCGGTCCGCCTGTCCTCGATCTCCACTACCCTCAGCACTGGCTGGGGCCAGGCGGCGACGGTGAAGCTCGACCATCTCCAACCTTTCTACATGCAGAACTGGGGAGACCTATCTACTGCCATACTAGACTGGAGGAAACATGGACCTACGTACCCATGGCCCAAGAAGGTCTGCGAGGAGACGCACATCGAGGACGCCGCCGGCGCGCTCGCGGTGGTGCAGCTTCTGCTTAAACTTAGTACTTAATTCAGTTAATTAACTCCACTAGCTCTCGGTGCTTCTTAGACGTGCGTACTAGTGTGCTGCTGCTGGATGATAAATTGTATGCATGCATGTCTATTCTAATAGAATAAAATAGAATGACCGTGTGGGATCGATGAATATATGATGTGGAGCTGTAGAATGTTTCCTCTATGCATGCGTTGCACGCGTATAACAAAACACAAAAATTCCTGCCTTAAGTATCTCTAAAACTTTGTATACTTTTGTAACTCTGTTTGCACGGTCCCTTTTTACACTCCTGAGCTGCTGGCTGTGCCATGACATACACTAGATCTGTGACATAAATGTACCATGGTTGCGTTATTGGTCTTTTTGTTATACTAGCAAAAATGCCCTTGGTAACGGGAGAAAAAGGATCACACGCTCCTAAACCCAATATGCATCGCGGTGAAAATGTATGTTGCGGAATAGCATGAAGGAGAATTGTGATTTCAGCCAATCAATCTTTGCAAATAGCTAAGAAATTTAGGCATTGTACAATTTGCGAGTTAGGTTAAAGACAATCATCTCCAACAGAAATGAAAACAATAAACTCAAGCATAAGAATAAAAAGACATATAAAACATAAGAAAAATCGAAATACTAAAACATAATTTCTTCTACCAATGCAAGATGTTATTCCTCACATTCATTTCATTACCAGAAGAATAAATATTTAGGATTTAATACAGCTTTTAATAGGAATAATGTGTACTATAATTAAGCATGGGCTAGGTTGTCACCGAAAAAGCATATTCAGTACTATAATCAAGCATAGGCTAGGTTGACTACCCATCGTTTGGCTTTATAGTGTGCGTATATCTCAACGAACAAATAAAATATAGCTGCAGTAAATAAAGATTATCAACCATAACAGAAATTTATTTTTTTAGTATACAATGAGGGTTAAAAATTTATAATTTAGTACACAATGCAGATTAAGCACCATACTGACAATAAAAATGGCACGTTCCCTTTAACTTTGTATTTCTTGTAACTCTGTTTGCTATAAGTTGGCATGTTCTCTTTACACTGCTGAGCTGGCTGCGCCATGTCATGCACTAGATCTGCGACACACGTAGTACCAAGGTTGCGTTATTGGTCTTTTTACACATGAAAAAAGATCAACGATTGCAAAATGCAAATGCATACGTGAGACCAACCACACAGAACAATCTGGAGATCTTTTTTTTATATATAAAATTACATGACGAATAAGTCAGAAATAAACATGGAGCGAATGTAATATGTACACATATCTAAATGAATGTTATTCGCAAAAAAAGTATATGAACGTTTGCTAGAACACAAAGAAAAAATTCCTTTGAGCAAGAAAAAAGAGTAAGATGTATGGGCGCATGTTTTTTTAGAGAAAACCACCTGACCTATCATTAATTAATTTCAAGATGTACATAGTCAGGGGGTTCCAAAAGCCACAAATAGCGCGAAATCACTAATTGAGGAGTACTCGTTGCAAAGATCACTCCAACTCTCCAGGCTATGACAAGTGGCGCACATGCAGCGCATCACTTGTCACATCCTATAAGTTTTCCCTTTTTTTCGTATATCCGTTTATTCAAAACGTTTTATCTCTCAAACCGTGCGTCCAAATCTCAAAGCGCTTTCACTGTTGGATTTCTCGCGTCGAAATCTTCAAAACTAGATCCCATTTTGATAGGTTTTGACGAACTTTTTTTCACTAAAAAAACCAAATGAAAAAACCGAACCGGGAGCAGGGGTTTTTCCCTTTTCGAAAAAGGCACGCCATGCCTCTCACAAAATCACAACCTTGCCTCTCGCAGAAGTAAAACCATAACTCTCGCGGAAGGAAAAAAAACAAAACGCGTTTTTTTCGTTTCCGAGGAGGCATGGCCGTGACTCTCGCGAAAGCACAACCGTACCTCTCACGGAAGCAAAACTGTGACTCTTGCGAAAGAAAAGAAACAAAAAACGCGTTTTTTCCGTTTTCGAGAGGCTCGGCTGTGACTCTCGCGAAAGCACAACCGTGCCTCTCACGGAAGAAAAACCGTGACTCTCGCGAAAGGAAAAAAAAGCAGAAAACGCGTTTTTTCCCGTTTCGCACAACCGTGCCTCTCGCGGAAGCAAAACCGTGACTCTTGCGAAAGAAAAAAAACCAGAAAACGCGTTTTTTATTCCGTTCCCGAGAGGCACGGCCCTGACTCATGAAAGCACACTCGTGCCTCTCGCGGAAGCAAAACCGTGACTCTCGCGAAAGGAAAAAAGAAAAAGAAAACGCGTTTTTTTCCGTTTCCGAGAAGCATGCCGTGACTCTCGGAAACACGTGCGAAAAAATAAATACCGAAAAAACACGTTTAAAAAGCCGAAAACGCGTGCGAAAAATAAAATAAAAACAAATCCGGACGGAGTATCCAGAGCGCGACACGTGGCGAATGGCTGAGAGCGCGCCAAGTGGCGCTGATCGTTGCGAGGCTCCCGAAGGAGCGCTCGTTAACTAGTTGCTCTCCAAATAGCGGCCTGGCATCAATTCAAGAGACTTTCTGCGCTATATGGTGTGCATCGAAGTTTGCCTCACGTCTTTCATATCTAAAAGATACATCCCCAGCCGTCGTCTTCATCCTTCGTATTTCTTCTGTTATCATCGAGCTCATGCCTTGGCTGCCTTCTTCGATACCGCGTATCACATTGCACAGTCTGATGCAACAATAGCTGCTCTTAAATTCAGGTCTTGCCGCAGTAAAAGAACTTCACGACAAGCCATGGCTTGAAGGACGCATGGCCTTGATGTGGGCCACTAGTTGAAGTGATCGATGGGCATGCAGCTATAATCAAAAAAATAAGAGCCAGTGTGGTTGGTTTTAGTTATTGTAATTTTATTTATGAAAGCAGAAACTCGAATGTAGAAGCAAATAGTCTAGCTAAGTATTCCTTAAATCTTGCACCTGGTAGACATGTTTGGTTTTTACAGCCTCATGACGATATTGTAACTATACCCTGGGACATCGTTATTCAATAAAGGAGTATAGTTTCCCCTCAAAAAAGAAAAGAAGAAGTATTTACTCAAAACCATCACATATGGGGTTAGAGCAACAACTTAGTACCATATTTCGAATAACTCATAGAGAGCCATCATTTTACGCCTACAAAATAACAAATCGCACTGATCGTCGATTGATCTCGCAAAAACAGCAAAAACTGATAGGGCGAGGTGGGGGTTGCCCAGCAGGAGCCGGTAGTTGAAGAAGATGTTGAAGACACGGTTTGCGAGCTGGATGTATTTTCCTGCCTTTCTTTGCCACATGAATATGTCTATTTATTGTCTGTCAATAAAATTTGTATTACCTGGATGGATTAAAGAATGTGTATGCTTTCATTTTTTTTACTCCATGTGTCACATCCATGTATCTTGCATCCCTATCCAGAAAACCTTATTATGTGCTCATCGTTGCAATTATATGTGATACAAGTTCAGGGCAGTATATCTTCACCTGCTACTCTAGAAGCCAACTTTTTTATGTGCTCATCCCTGCAATTATATGTGATACAAGTTCAGTGCAGTATATCTTCACCTGCTACTCTAGAAGCCAGTATGTGCCACAAGTTCAGTTCAGTGCAGTATATCTTCAGTATTACACCCCATCACTAGTATAAAAAGGGCCTATTGTCCCGGTTCGTAAGGCCCATTTGTCCCGGTTCCTGAACTGGGACTAAATGGTCGTTACTAAAGCCCTAGGCTTTTAGTCCCGGTTCTTACATGAACCGGGACAGATGGGGCTCCACGTGGCCGGTGCTGCTAGCCCATGCAGGAGGGCCTTTGGTCCCGGTTGGTGGCACCAACCAGGACCAAAAGGCATCCATGCGTCAGCTGTTCAGTGGCTAGGATTTTTGTTTTTTTTTCAGAAAGAGGGGGGAGGATTTGGGGGTTTTGTATGATTAATTAAGGTGTTTCATATATTGTGTTAGGTAGCTAATTAATTAATAGAGAGAAGTGTCCTTTCTTATCTCCGTGCTTGGTCGACGGTACGTACTATACGTATAAAGAGGCCCTCGACACGCTAGCTAGTAAGCAAATGAAGGAAACCATTAAGTACAGAAGTCTGTCATGCATACCGAGAGAAATGATCGACCTCTCCTTCTCCGAGAGATTGGTCGAACAACAAGTTTTCGTATTATCTATCCGACGCTACTGGCTACATACATATACAATATGTAAGATCTCTTACAATTCCCTAGCATCTGAACTCAAGTTTCACATGGTATTCTCCGGTTTTATTGATGACGTGGTCAAGAAAGAATCCCGCCAATTCCTCTTGAATTGCTTTCATGCGATCTTCTGGTAGGAGTTCATTCTGCATTTTCCACGTCTAATTTGAAGAAGGGGGTTAATACATATATATGAATGAAACTCAATATAAATGATGGTGTAATAAAATGAAATTGTGAATATTATTGCTTACGCACTTCATATTGTCTTTTAGAGTAGCCCCGCTTATCTTTGCAAGTCGCGTTGTAGATGAACTCGCACACGTAGTATCCACAGTAATCATTCCCTTGTTCCTGCCACAAGCACTTTACGAGAAATAGAGGTCAATCAAACTGATAATGAAGCATTATAAATGGCATTGATGAAAGTAGTTAGAATCAATGGGAGATGCGCGGAACTAGCTAGCTAGTAGTACTTACTTTCAGGTATGTATATCGCAGCTCCTTCGGCAGTCCCGGAGCTTCTGCGGTGAACTTTTTCCAAACCCTGCAAGACAAATAAAATAATTATTACTTGAGATATCAGGAAATGAACAAAAAGTTGTCGATATGGTGCGATAATGATCGATTGAACTTACTTGTTGAGAATTTTAGTCATGTCCGCATAGGTCTCGGGATCTTTTCGTCTCGAGTCTAAGACGACTACTAGTCCCTGCTCAAGCTTAATCTCCAGGAGAATATAGTGCAAGTTGCGCATGCATGCATAAGTCATCAATTACATTACTATAACCTTGCTCGAGTAATAAGGTAAATCGAATATGCACAAGACAGTAACACTCACTTGAAGTTGTAAGGAAAGAGTATTTTATCTTTTTTTTTGATTTATTATCAATGATTTGAGCAAGTTGGCCTCGGCTTCTTTGGCGCTCTTTTTAACCGTAAATTCATCTATGAGATTTGTGTTAATGAACCCAATATCATACATTTCTGCTTTTCTGCACTCGACGATCTTCAATCTACATAATATAGTGAGGATAATTATAAATACATGCAATGAAAGAGCTGAGCTATATGTAGAGACTTAATGATAGAAGTAGTACTTACAGACAATAGCAAGTGACAGTTAATTTATCAAGGGCCTTTTGATTGTAAAACTGGAAGAACTCCTCAAATGGAATAGACAACAGATCAATTCCAACGAGGTCGTGCTCCTCTTTAACTCTCAGCGTCAAAGTATTTGTCCCCCCAGACTCTCTGCAGGTTTTCACGTACCAATCATGCAATCTTCGCATCATCGTTGTTAGAGATTTTTCATCTTTGACGAGAGGCTTCCCGTAATGGTTTCTGTGTTCGTCCCTCCAAGAAATCCTAATGTACATCGTCGGGCAGGTAATCTTCAAGATTGGTATAACCGGGCACCATCCTCGGATCATTAGCAACGATATCGCTAGACACCTTGAGTGGGGGGCACGATTGGTTCGCTTGTTCGCCGAGCTGGGTAATTTTTTCCCAGCTCGTCGTTCTGCTAACCTTCGATCATTGATAGTACTTCCCGACCGCTCCGCTTCGAGATATACCTTTTCAGTAACGCACTCATAGTTGGTTTTCGGCGGAGACTTTGTTGGTTTCCTCAGGGCATCCAAAGTGCGCTTCGCTTTCACCGGATCTACCTTCTCCTCCGGAGGTGGATGTTTCTTTGCTTTCTCCCCTTCAAAGAAGTTTGTCACTTCGGCTCGCACGATCTTCGCGTTTTCCTCCTGGCTCCTCTTGTATGGTAACTTCTCTGGAGTCTTCAGAGAAGGACCGAATCTGTATTGCCTGCCGCCTCTAGTTGTACTGCTAGACGCCGGAGCAGACGGAGCGGCTGCGGCTGTCTTCTTTCCTTTCTTACGAGGCGGAGGAGAAGGACTACGATGCGCCGGAGCAGCCGGAGCGGCAGCGGGTCTCTTCCGCCCTTGCTGACGAGGCGGAGAAGGAGGAGGCTGGCTGCTCGGGCGCGCCGGCGCAGGCGGAGAAGGAGGCGGAGTGCCACCACGCTCCGGAGAAGGAGGCTGAGTGCTGATACGTCTCCAACGTATCTATAATTTTTATTGCTCCATGCTATATTATCTACTGTTTTGGACAATATTGGGCTTTATTATCCACCTTTATATTATTTTTGGGACTAACCTATTAACCGAAGGCCCAGCCCAGAATTGCTGTTTTTTTGCCTATTTCAGTGTTTCGAAGAAAAGGAATATCAAACAGAGTCCAATTGACCTGAAACTCCACGGAACTTATTTTTGGACCAGAAGAAGCCCACGGAGTACCGGAAGTTCACCAGGGGAGTCCCGGGCTGCCCACAAAGGTGGGGGGCACGCCCACCCCCTAGGGTGCGCCCCCCTACCTCGTGGATAGCCCGGAGGTCCACCGACGTACTTCTTTCACCCATATATACCCACGTACCCTAAAACTTTTGGGGAACAAAATAGATCGGGAGTTCCACCGCCGCAAGCCTCTGTAGCCACCAAAAGTCAATCGGGACCCTGTTCCGGCACCCTGCCGGAGGGGGGAACCCTCACCGGTGGCCATCTTCATCATCCCGGCGCTCTCCATGACGAGGAGGGAGTAGTTCACCCTCGGGGCTGAGGGTATGTACCAGTAGCTATGTGTTTGATCTCTCTCTCTCTCTCTCTCTCCCGTGTTCTTGAGGTGATACGATCTTGATGTATCGTGATCTTTGCTATTGTATTTGGATCTTATGATGTTTCTCCCCCTCTACTCTCTTGTAATGGATTGAGTTCTCCCTTTGAAGTTATCTTATCGGATTGAGTCTTTAAGGATTTGAGAACACTTGATGTATGTCTTGCCGTGCGTATCTATGGTGACAGTGGGATATCACGTGATTCACTTGATGTATGTTTTGGTGATCAACTTGCGGGTTCCGCCCATGAACCTATGCATAGGGGTTGGCACACGTTTTCGTCGTGATTCTCTGGTAGAAACTTTGGGGCACTCTTTGAGGTTCTATGTGTTGGTTGAATAGATGAATCTAAGATTGTGTGATGCACATCCTATAATCATACCCACGGATACTTGAGGTGACATTGGAGTATCTAGATGACATTAGGGTTTTGGTTGATTTGTGTCTTAAGGTGTTATTCTAGGACAAACTCTAGGGCTGTTTGTGACACTTATAGGAATAGCCCAACGGATTGATTGGAAAGAATAACTTTGAGGTGGTTTCGTACCCTACCATAATCTCTTTGTTTGTTCTCCGCTATTAGTGACTTTGGAGCGACTCTTTGTTGCATTTTGAGGGTTAGTTATATGATCCAATTATGTTATTATTGTTGAGAGAATTTGCACTAGTGAAAGTATGAACCCTAGGCCTTGTTTCCTAGCATTGCAATACCGTTTATGCTCACTTTTATTACTTGTTACCTTGCTGTTTTTATATTTTCAGATTACAAAAACCTATATATACCATCCATATTGCACTTGTATCACCATCTCTTCGCCGAACTAGTGCACCTATACAATTTACCATTGTATTGGGTGTGTTGGGGACACAAGAGACTCTTTGTTATTTGGTTGCAGGGTTGTTTGAGAGAGACCATCTTCATCCTACGCCTCCCATGGATTGATAAACCTTAGGTCATCCACTTGAGGGAAGTTTGCTACTGTCGTACAAACCTCTGCACTTGGAGGCCCAACAACGTCTACAAGAAGAAGGTTGCGTAGTAGACATCAAGTGCCCTGATCACTCGTCGGAGGAGGAGGCGGAGGAGGAGGCAGAGTGCCCTGACTCACCGGAGGAGGAGGAGGAGGCGGAGTGCCCTGACTCGCCGGAGGAGGAGGAGGAGGAGGAGGAGGTGGAGGCGTCCAGTTCGGAAGGTTGATGAGCTCCTTCCACCACAGGCATGGAGTCTTCAGAGAAGAACCCAGCCGAGTCTCCCCATCACCCGTAGGGTGGTCAAGCTCGAGGTCCTCAAATCTGTCCGTTATTTCATCCACCATCACCCTAGCATATCCTTCTGGAATCGGCCGGCAGTGATAGGTTGCGCCAGGTTCAGAAGGTAAAACAGAGCCAACAGCCGCCTTGACTTTCAATTTCATCCATTGTGTCATAAGGTGGCAATGTTGAGACTCCGTGATAGCATCCACGGGGTAGCTAGCAGGAGCCGTGAAGACAGGCTCCAGCTGAAGCTGCTCGGTGGAAGCCACGCTGCTTCTCCACTGAGATGGCGGGGTAGCTTCGGGGGAAGCTTCGGCAGGTCGTTTGCTGTGATTGGCTTCTCGTTCCTCTATCGCTTGTACCCTTGCGTGCAGCGCCTGCAGTTGGGTATGCTCCACTTTCTTCCTCCTCTCCTGGCATTTGTAACCGCCTGCGTCCGGAAACCCAGCCTTCCACGGAACGGAGCCTGGCGTGCCTTGTGTCTGTCCAGGGTGCTTAGGATTCCCGAGGGCCATTGTGAGCTCGTCGTTCTCTCTGTCTGGAACGAACGTCCCTTGCTGCGCTGCATCGATATACTCCTGAAGCCTCGTGACGGGTATTCTCAGTTGCTCATCCGTCCAAACACACTTCCCTGATACAGGGTCCAAGGTTCCGCCAACCCGGAAGAACCAAGTCCGGCAACGGTCTGGCCAGTTCAATGTCTCTGGTTCGACCCCTTTATCAATCAGGTCATGTTGGGGAACGTAGTAATTTCAAAAATTTCCTACGCACACGCAAGATCATGGTGATGCATAGCAACGAGATGGGAGAGTGTTTTCCACGTACCCTCCTAGACCGAAAGCGGAAGCGTTAGCACAACGCGGTTGATGTAGTCGTACGTCTTCATGATTTGACCGTTCAAGTACCGAACGCACGGCACCTCCGAGTTCAGCACACGTTCAGCCCGATGACGTCCCTCGAACTCCGATCTAGCCGAGTGTTGAGGGAGAGTTTCGTCAGCACGACGGCATGGTGATGATGTTGATGTTCTACCGACGCAGGGCTTCGCCTAAGAACCGCTACAGTATTATTGAGGTGGACCATGGTGGAGGGGGGCACCGCACACGGCTAAAAGATCAAATGATCAATTGTTTTGTCCATGGGGTGCCCCCTGCCCCTGTATATAAAGGAGTGGAGGAGGGGGAGGGTCAGCCCTCTCTATGGCGCGCCCTAGGGGAGTCCTACTCCCACCGGGAGTAGGATTCCCCCTTTCCTAGTAGAACTAGGAGCCCTTCCAAGTAGTAGGAGTAGGAGGGAAGGAAAGGGAAGGGAAAAGGAGAAGGAAGGAAGGGGGCGCCCCCCTCCCTAGTCCAATTCGGACCAGCCCATGGGGAGGGGTGCGGCCACCCTTTGAGGCCTTTCTCTCCTTTCCCGTATGGCCCATTAAGGCCCAATACGAATTCCCGTAACTCCCCGGTACTCCCGAAAATACCCGAATCACTCGAAATCTTTCCGATGTCCGAATATAGTCATCCAATATATCGATCTTTACGTCTCGACCATTTCGGGACTCCTCGTCATGTCCCTGATCTCATCCGGGACTCCGAACTCCTTCGGTACATCAAAACACATAAACTCATAATATAACCGTCATCAAAACTTTAAGCGTGCGGACCCTACGGGTTCGAGAACTATGTAGACATGACCGAGACACGTCTCCGGTCAATAACCAATAGCGGAACCTGGATGCACTACAAAAAAAAAGACACATCCGTGACATTTTGGGCCGAACGAAATTTTTTTCTATCATACATATGACACTTCTATGACGATAATTGTGACAAAACCCGGTATCATCATAGATGTGGTTGGCTCCTACTTCTATGACAAAAAATCATGACAGAAAATGGGCTTTTCATCCTGGGCGGGCCGGAGACGCAGCTGCATGACATTCTTTGGGCCGTCCATGACGGAAAAAACCATGGTAGAAGCGAGGGGGAGGAAAATTTCGGAGAGTTCCCGGTTACGGTGGGAGGTCGGGGGCCGAGCGATGCGCATTTCTCTCGTACACGTACACGCGTGTGTGCGAGGCGTTGGCTCTAACTGAACCCGAGCGAGGCGTTGGGCTCTAACTGAACCCGAGCGATGGCACTGCATGCTACGCATTACTGAACTCGAGCGATTGATTGATGGCTGTTAACTGAACCCGATCGAGCGATTCCTTGGCTACTGCTGCTAACTGAAGCCGATCGATGCTGCCTCTGGATGAACAGTGAGCGTTGCGGGAGGGGGGGGGTTGGATGAACAGTTCTCGGTGGGGGTGGATGAACAGGACCCCGTGGTGTTGCCTCTGGATGAACAGGACCCCGATCGATCGAGCCGGTTAGGGCTGGATGAACAGGACCACGCCGCGCCGAGAGCACCAGGGCGGTGGACGATGGCGAGGCCTAGGAAGGGGACGATGGGGAGCCGAGGAACACGCGGCAGTGGAAGCCCCCGCGCGCGCGGAGAGGAGTACGAGTGTTCACTGGTTCGGCTGCCGTTGCCGCAGGGCCTGGCCAGCGGTGGGAATAGTAGGGGGCGGTGAGGCCTCCGCGGTAGCACAGCCGGCCATGGGAGGCAGGAGCATGCGGCACGACCGGCGCTGCTTTGGGCGGCTGGAGCAAGAAGACCAGAGGTTGAAGAAGCACTACGGCCGTTGGATGGACATCGTACGGTCACTGGAGCTAGAATCGTTCATATTGACTAAGTTGACAAAGCCCTTCGTCCCCGTCAACTTAGTAGGCCCATAAGTCAGCCTTCCACCAAGGTGGGTCCTAGCTAGCCAGGGGAGTATTCATTTTTTTGTGCGTAATAAGGAGGCACTTCCGGTGGGTCCAAGCTGAGAGCGGGGGGAACGCTTTTTTCGCGAAATACGGTGGCCCGTCCGGTGGGTCCCAGCAGTCAGGGGGAAACGATTTTTTTCGCAAAATACTGGTGGCCCGTCTGGTGGGTCCCCGTTGTCAGGTGGAGGAATAATTATTTTCTGCGTAATAAGGAGGCACTTCCTTGCGGCTGCCGTGGACCCAGCTGTCAGCCTCTCCACATACAGTACTCTTCCGATGGAAGTCGTTCGTTGACCACTTTGACCACGCCTCGCCGAGAGCACCACGGCGGTGGACGACGGCGAGGCATAGGAAGGGGACAACGCGGAGCCGGGGAAGACGCGGCAGTGGATGCCCACACGAAGAGGAGTACGAGCGTTCACCGGTTCGGCTGCGGTGTGAGGCTGCCGTCACCGCAGAATAACAGGGGGTGTGGGAGAGTAGAGGGATGCCCTGGCCAGCGGCGGGAGTAGTAGGGGGCACTGAGGCCTGCGCGGCAGCACAGCCGGCCACGGGAGGCGGGAGTAGGCGGTCCCGCCAGCGCTGCTTTGGCGGCTGGAGCAAGAAGATCAGAGATTGAAGAAACACGACGGCCATTGGATTGACATCCAACGGTTACGTCTGCTAGAATTGTTTGTTCACGTATATAATAACTAAAAAAAATCTTTCATACACGTCAACTAAACAGGCCCACAAGTCAGACCACTCCCTCTTTTTTTAATAATTTATATATAGCTCATGGAAACTTCTTATGCAATTTATTGCAGTCGTTTTTTTTGGTTGGCCAGGGCCAATTTCGCATATTTCTATGGGTTCCAAACTATTTTTAATACCGAAATGTCCAACCAGATTTAAAGTACTTTGAAGATATATTTAAATTAGGTCAATGCCTAGTGAAATAGGAATCTGAAAATGTGATAAAATTCAGAAATTATAAAGTAATTGCCAATTTGTCATCTGTTTTTATATTTACAACCCATTTCATATTACTTTCAAGATTTGCAGGCGTCTTGAAAGAGTTGCAGCCCATCAGGGCGTAGAAAAATAAGTAGGCCTCGATTAGGTATTCTTCAGAAAAAATAAACTGGGCTCATTTTCACAAAGAAAAGAATAGCTGGGCTGGTCACATGGTGAACATAAAATATAAGCCTGGGCTAGACGGGCCACAGCCCAGTTCAAACCCTGCTCCGTCTCAACAATACCAAACAAAAAAAATACTGCTCGAGTAGCTACGTCCCAGGTGTCAGCCGATCTTGTGCTGTTCTCTTGTCTATTGACTATATACGCTCACAATGTCATGGGTCCCAGATGTCAGGAAAACACTAGGAGGAAGCATTTTATTTTTCCATACGCTGACGTGGTGGGCCCCTACTATCATCCTCTCCACGTACTTCTGCCGATTCCTGTTGTTTGTTTACCATGTTGACAACGTGAGAGGGCGGCGCCGCGGCGAGCGCACCAAAGCGCGCGGAGGACGTCGGCGTTAACGATTTAGGAGACGGTGGGGCGGCGATGCGTGCGCTGAGGCGCAGCCAGCCGTGGGAGGTGGAAGCAGGTGGCCCCGCTGGCGCTGGTTTGGTTTTGGCGGCTGGATGAAGATAGGACTGAAGAAACACGACAGACTATAAAAGCAGCAGGAGTACTTAACAACCTTAACTGAAACCAGCAGGGGCACTTCAACCAAAGCTGAAAGGAGTATGAGTACTTATACAGGTTCAACCGTACAAAGCACACCTCGAACAGTGCTACTTTGCCTACAGTTAACCAAGGGTGAGGCCGCCAAGCCCCAGGACAAGGCCCAGGCGCCACCCCACGCATCCACAACCTTCTGAAAGCGGCTTCATCTCGCAACGTGGTCAATAAACAGGATATTCACTTTAGAGCCATGGAAAAGCATGAACATAATCTTCTATCCTATTCTCCAAGATGGACGGGCCTTCATTATTTGAGACCACCCATGAATAAGTATCTTTTCACCTCCAAGGGGAATTGAGTAGGTCGACATAAAAATCATGTTGTGACCAAGCGCAAGTCTAACCCGACCATGGTCAGGCATCTGTATAGGAACAATAGAACTTGGCAGTTCCTGTTTCAAGAAGATCACAGCTGTAAAACTGTGTATAAGCAATAGTTTATGAACAACATATATAACAGAAAACAGCTCGTACCATAAGTTTCTCGACACAATTGGACTTGTTCAACGAGTGCAGCAGTGGCACACATATCCCACGTGGCCTTCCACCATTGAAACGCCCCACAAGGACCTCAAGACGATCAATAAAGTGTAGGAACTTGTGGATGTCGATCCAGTCAACTTTAGTGCCATAGTAACAGCCGAGTTATTACAGAGTACCAAACAAGCAGACTGCTTAACTCTGAAAAAACCTACACGTGCCACCAATTATAAGAAAATATTAGTTAGAAGTAGCATCTTCATGAGAGATTCGTTGCTACTTCTAAAGTTAAATTGTGATTAGTTAGACAGAATCGAGGCAACAAGCAATCGAGGCAACAAGCAAAAACCAGATACAAAACTAACATGGATGAACAATTGGAACGATGTCGGGGTGGAAGATCGCAGTGAAGATGAGACCAGGTTCTGCTATTTCCATCAACATTCATGCGCCAACTTTCAGTCCATAACACTTGAGAAAGTTTATCCAAGTTCGGCCATAAAAAAGCAGCGATCTTCTTGGTTCATGAACCCAACTCGGAACTTATATCCATGGCTTGTCTTCACTGTGACCATTAAACTAGTATATTCAGTTATGGCAAGGCCGAGCATCTTGAGTACATGTGTTCTGGCAGAGCAAATAATACACTGCAGGAAAAATAATATGAGAACACAGCATGTTCAAAAAAACCCCACCCTCCCGGATAGAAAAGAGGATTCTAGGAACATACTGTGCGCGTTTCAAAATGCTGTGTTAGGATGAGAAGGAACAAGTGTGGCGTCTCGCCGAGGGCGCAGAAACCTATAGGGTACTGGCACTTTGGGCACTGCAAATAAAACACACTAGATTCAGTAGGAAGAAAAATGCATCAACGGCGGTGGCTGCCATCCTAGGATTACCTGCAACCAAGGGACTTGGGTTTATCGGGGATGGATGAAGAATTCGTACCTGGTTCTCCATGAGAAAACCCTATGCAATCGCCGAGAGGGGGTTTTCTCTGAACAAGCAGATGAGGGAGAAGGGGATTCAGGACCAGTGAAATATTGCCGCTTCGTCCGTCCAGCTTACTGCTAAAGCTGGAAAGGGGGGGGGGTTGTGATTTGATGGCTCATTGGGCATTACTGCAGCGCTACGACCGGGGTGTGTCTACCGTGAAGTTGTGCACTCTAATTTGTGCATATGGCACGTGGACCCCGTTGCCGGTTGCCCCACATATCAGCGAAAGGAAGTAGAAAGACAGGAGTAACTAGTTACACATAAATATATTTTTTGACAGAGAGATACTCCCTCTGTAAAGAAATATATATATCTTTTATATCACAGGCTCACCTTGCCGAGAAATATACTCCCTCTGCAACCCACGGGCATTATGGGGGTTCAGCTGAGAATATAATACTCAGATAGGCTCACAGTTCTGGACTTTGGGCCGCAGGCCGACCCTGCATGTTTGGGGGCCCATGTGTTCTACCTCAGCGCTTTTCATATTGCAAGCGATCGGTACGGCGCTGGTTTTTGATGCTGTCGCAAGGCGAATACACAAAATTGAATAAAGCACGACAGCTATTGGAATGAAAACGAATGACAGTTCCTATCCAGCAATCAGAGTTGCAATTCTATCAATGATATACCATGTGATAAATAATACTGTCGTACTACTTATACACACATGACACTTGTTTCACCATGCCAGATTATTACATCAAAATCTCTCGAAGGATAGATCAGTTCGGCAGTTGCATTCTACTAATTTCAAAGTTGATTTGGACTAGCTCTCCTTGACAAGAAAGTTCGATTTTGACATCATCCCCTACCGCAAGATATGATTTAGATTTGAACCTTGACCCTCCTTTAGCATCAATCATCATGCGACCATCCTTTGTACTTACGGTATATTGAGCAGGTTCATTCACACCAAGGTTGCGCATGGTAAGAGAAACTTGGCCGCGGTCGCCCGGATTGTTGAACGACTTCCTCGTTGCTCTAGGAATTTTCTGTTTTCAAACAAGAAGACATACCCAAACAGTTAGATCAACACAGTGAATCATGTGAAACAACATGGAAAGAAAAAAGAACGAAGCACTTGGGCGGCCAATGCTTACCAAGAAGGTGGACATGTTAGTTTTTGTAAGGACTTTGGTATATGAAGTGCGAACTGTAGCCCAGTCTGTTGCCG